>NW_008587798.1:20007-79203 GCF_000691845.1 Merops nubicus
CAGTAATGGAAGATGTTCTGCATTTGGCAGCACTGAGCTTTATATTTTGAATAGTAATTAGCACAAGGATCATACTTGTACTAATCAGGACGTCACAGTAGCATCACTGTAACAAAGTGATTTTCCCCATGGATTTAAAACACATCAGAAAAAAAAACCTGAACAAGTAGCTGACTCCAATTAATCTTAGAGGCTACTAGAAGGCTTTTAGGACTTTGTACACTAGTGAATAATACTGCAGAATGGTGCAAAGTTGAAGAAATAGTAAGACAAGAGCAAGGAAATAACCTTAAGTAAGGCAAATAGTAAAGAATTCTGGAAGCTGGGCATAGTAGATCTGCTTTACTTCAAGACTCTGGACATCCAGGAAAGTAAAAAATGCCATGCAGAAATAGCATAGATGATAAGTTCAAATCAGTGTTTAAGAACATGGCATTCTTAAAGGTTTTATTTTCTTTTGTTCTATTACGCCTGTTGACAACCTGGTGCCTATCACATACCTTACTGCAATCTTCCTTCTCTTCCTTTAGTTCTTCCATGTCTTCCCATTCATTGCCACTGTCATATGTCTCTGTAGCAGGCAGGGATGATGAGCAGGGACCATAAACACGTGGTTGTGGGGTTGCCATAGTTGTGGAGAGTGTCTCAGAGCTTCCTCCCCGTGAAAGTGAGGTCACAGACACTGAGCTGACAGTGAGATACTCTTCATCAATAGGGGTTAGAGAAAGAGTTTCAGGCATACATTTTGTGTTTGATACGTCATCATCACTCTTTTTAAATATGTGTCTGGAAAATAAAAAGATTGCAGCGCTGGAGTTTTCCTCCATATGCTTTATTAGATGGCCAATGAAAAGTCTACTGCATATACATGACCTTATTTAAATTTTAACTGAACTGCTAGTTATGGTATTAAACTACTGTCTGAGTCCTCCAGTTTCACTCTAAAAATAAGTAGAGCTAGTTAAAAGATTAAAAAGCTTTCAGAATTTGAAAACAGCCTCTGTAAAATCTTACTTTCCGATTAAAATTACTAAAGCTGTAAAGTTAAAGGCTTCTAGGAGATCTATAACTTGGCTTTCCACCAATCCTTCCTGTTCTGATAATTTATATTCTTTTGCATATTAAAATGGAATGGCCTGTCTTCTGTATGCCAGTGGCTGATATATCCAAAAGAGTATAAAAGGAGGCTGAGTCAATTTGTATTGTATTTTATTGTATAAATTATTATACATGATATACTTATTATTACATAATATCTAAAAATAGAATTTTTTTTTTAAATTTACAAAATATAAATATATTATTATCTTTATGTATTGTATTCCCTCTGGCTCAGGGAATTGTGAGTTGTTTGGGTTTTTTTCCTTCTTCTTCATCACAGTTTGAGTGGTTTTTATTTTCTCTGAAAAAACTTGAAATTAAAAGATCATACAATAGAGAAATTCTTTGTTACTTAGTTAAGTCAGCTCTGAGAAAGTTGAAATTAAAAGGTCATATAGTAAATAAGAAAGTCTTTGGTTCCTATTTAAGTGAACAAGAATCTGTCCACTGATTTCAGGCTGCAGCCAGCTTCAGCTGAACAGCATGAAGGAGTAATGCAGCACTCGCACAACTGTCCTGCAATGCAGACTTACACAAAATCCTAATAAGATGAGAGTAAATAGAAACAGCAGATTAGGGTAGCCAGAATAAGATGGTAAACCTAAATCTTCAGTAATCAGCAGTTATGAGAAGCAGACAGCCTTGTAATTAAACCTAAGCAATTAACTTTCAAAATTCAAAGAGACGAAGGAAAGGCTGCAGAGTGGATTTCAGTATTCCTTACCTATTGATCCGTCCAAATTCACATGGTGAGTAGCAGTTCTGCTTCATTTCTTCCTCTAGGGAGTGTAACACTTCAGAACCAGCAGCTTCTTGATGAAACTTCCAAAGGTGCTTATAGAAACCTTCCCGGGGAGTTGTAAGTTTCTGTGTGGGCTCCTCTTGAAACTCAGCTTCCTGGTCTTCATAAGCTGAGCTGTCCTCTTCAGGAGGCTCACTGAAATCTGCTGCCACTGGAGAATCCAGGCAGTCTTCAAGGTCTGGAGAGGTGCTACCTTCATCACTGGTAGACTGATACATACTATTTCCTACTTCTGCAGTACCTGGCATTTCTGCCACAAACTCCTTAATTGGAGATGGTGCTGGAGTCTGTCAAAACAACAGAAAGGTTAGTATAACTCCTTTCTTCTCTCACACCATCTTTTCTTTAAGGGCAAAATAATTTGAAGAGGCAATATCAGGAAGTATATGGATGTGAAAATATCAAATGATATCTGGGAGGGAGGGGAAAAGAGAGATATTCTCTCACTAAATAACTGCTTTGTCTTTATGCTTATCTCCTGCATTTTTTAGGAGTTCCAGCCAGGAAACTACTACACAAGTTTACTTTTCCCGGTGAATGATTTGCTAGAGGTGGCCCTTTTCTCTTTCTTTTCATATCATGCTTCAACTTTGTGTCTATATTCTCTCCGTTATGTTGAAGTGGCTTCCAGAACTGAGTTCTGTGCAACTGACCCAAGAAGCAGAAGTAATAATACTGGAACACCTAGTGGCATTGTTTTAGTCTCTGCAGTCTCCACTGTTTGAGGAGTGGGGGTGATTTTTGTTTTGTTTTGGTTTACCCTGCAGATTCAGCTAATTATCAGTAAGAATATCCATTGAAACATATCTTTTATCTACTTAAGTTTATTAACAGGTAGCCTGGATAGGAAAAGTTCTTTCTTTTCCTCTCACTCCTGAGAGATATATAGCTGCCTCAAGCTCATCAGTTGTAATAGCTGCAGTTAAGAGTATCTGCAGTTTCTGGCTGAGGATCTAGCTGAGCATTTTTAAAAGCATCACTAGATCTCTTTGGGTATGTGCTGTTTCCATCCATGACCATACTGCACTTCAAAAGTTGTTGGACTGGGATAAATATTTCACATCTGTCAATTTCTATTATTTTGGTTGCTAAGGAGGAATCAGCTGAGCTTCAGAGATTGAGCTGAAGCTGGGAAGGGAAAGAAATGGAATAGAGAGCCTTGGAAAAAAGGGGAGGTTGCCTTGTTCAAGACTGGATAGAAAATGTAGTTGTTTTCCCAGGTTTACAGAAGCAAGTTTACCGACAGAAGCTTTGCCTTACCAGGGTACTCTGCTCTATTTCTGGAAGAACACCTTTTGGTGGTCTGCAGAGCAGTAGTGTGACTTCTGGAGGAGCTCCTCTCAACAGGTGCAGGACATCCTAAGCAGGAAGAAGCACTATTAGATTTCTTCTGGAACACAGTCTATAGTACATGTCATTTTACCAACTGGGATGGAGGTGTTTTTTATTGTTAATGTCAGATTCCTAGTATTTGTGTGTCTCAGCAGTGTCTGGAGGCCAAAATTCATTACTGTATGATTGGTATATGAGTGGACCATAGTTTTTATCTAAAGTCCAATCAGTTCATTTTGCAAACTTTTGTTCCACCAAGAAATGCCTAAGTTTATATAAATTATTTTTTTTTCTTGAAGAAAACAGAATTTTCAGACATTCATTCAAACTTCATGTGGCAGGGACACATCTTCAGTCAGTTACTGGATCTACTTTACCTGGTAGAGATTCGAATCTGAGGAATAGTATTCAGAATGGCATTACAAATCAAAAAAGCCCACATGGAAAAAAAATGTTTCAGTTATGCAAAACAGCAACAAAGATTCCAACTAATTAACACCTGGTGTGCATCTAACAATAGACTTTGCTATTTAATTTATAACTACATGCTACTGATGCACAGAAGAAATGATCTGTAAGAAGTCTGTTAGGAAGGAAATCCTTCATAAGAATTCTAGAGAAGAATCACATTTAGAAATCAGATTCATTATATGATAATTCTGACTCCCTCTGGTGATATGCAACCTTAAAAGCAGTTTCATCCCCTTGTCTTTATTAACATGGTCCCATCTGGAGTTCCATTGATAGTACTGCCTGGTACCTGATACAAGAGTCCTTGAAGAGGTTTCCCATTCACAGCTAAAATGATGTCTCCGACTTTAATTTCACCGTTCTCTTCAGCTGGCTGTCCTGGAAACAGTCTTTTGATCCTGACAATAGCTCCTCCAAGGTGTTCACAAGCATCTCCTTCCATCTGCAGAACACTAAAGCCAAGGCCTCCAGAATTCTTTGTCAGTTTGACTTCAAATGTATTATCTGTTCAAATCAGGGATTGGAAAAAGAGTGGGAGCTGTGGCATATGTACCCTCTCAGGAGCTGATGAAAATTATACCTTCAGCAGACCTTTTCCCTGCATGCTGCAGGGGTAGATCTATTGATACTAATGGTAAAAAGAAGGGTTTGCTGTTCCTTTTAACGTATGTGAGGCCTTGAAATCATGCAGGCAGAATGGGGAGAACTGGATTCTATTCTCTGTTCACAGACTTTATACCATCTGGTACAGGACCATGAGGGGAGAAGGTTTTTGTACCAGCACAAAAAGGTTCAAACACTATCCTTTTCTGGTGTTCTTGTGTAATTGTTGGGTAGATCTTACCAGTCCACAGCTGCCTGATGTTAATTTGGGTCCTGCACTTACTACCCTAAGCTAGAATCAGAGCTATGGATCTTTCCAGACAAGAACCAGAATTTTCCTAAATACTGTACTTGCAGCTGAACCTTATTCTGCTAGGGACAATGTAGAGGTGTAACTGCCCTACAAGAAAGTATGGTTCAGACTTAGTGTTTATAAGACAGCCTTATAATAAAAGATACAGCATTTATTTGTTGGCTAAATGCGGTGGAAGTGATCTCTGAATCTTCTGCTTTTAGAAAATGAAGTGATGGCAGTCTCCAGTCCTGGCCCTGGGGCAGGAGTTCACTCTAGCTTCACCACTGACACAGCATCAGCAGTTGTGCTGGCGATGCTCTCTGAGTAACAGACTGGCAGCATGGCACAGCTGCCTCCTGCCTGAGAGTGCCACAGAGTATGGGCAGGGACTGACTCTGCCAGCTGGGGAAACAGCCAAGAGCTACTTCAGCCAAGAGATACAGTATTTACGCCTAGGATAAATTCAGCCACATCTAGCAACTGTAACTCTAAGGATGTCAGAAATATTTTGTTCAGAATTGATTTTTTGATAATGGCATTAATATTACACATTACATTTTTAGGCAGTATGCAGTTTTCCTTCTAAACCACAGAAATTTCATAGAATTATTTTCATTGCACATTGTCAGAAGTCACCCTGACTTCCTTTCCTATTGCTCACCATCTGTCAAAAAGCAGGAGTCTTTGGTACCATCTGTGAAGGATGTTGCCACAGAAACAACTGCACATTGGTCCTCCTTTCTGTCATTAGCAGTCAGGGATGGCTCTTCCAATTGGTAGTTTCCCCTTTCTAGAACCAGCCTGGCAATCTAAAACAATGATGAACAGGTTCCAGTTACACAGTACACAGTGAGCTCCAAGTCTTTTTACTTTTCTTTTTAGGAGAATGGGGTTGGATGAGGTGTGGGAGAAGTTTCTTTTGGCCCCACTTTGCTACTGAGTGCAGCTTATTTTAATCAGCTCTGCTGTTGTGCAAACCTGGCCAGATTTCTTAAGGTGTTCCACAGCCTGTTTGTGGGTGATGCCACAGAGACTGATGCCATCTACTTCCAGCAGACGATCACCTGAGGCAAAAGAAAACAAACAAACAAGATCCAGTTGCTTCGCTGTTCAAGTTCAATGGGTGTAACCCTTGAGGCTACCCATGTTACAATAGATCCTCATGCTTACATAGGACAAATTTTGTTACTTTGTATGAAAGCAATACTCCTTGTTGTACAGCACTTAGAACATACTAGGGTATTCCCCAAGTAAATGCAATGATAGTATCTTGTCATCATAGCAACACTGGAAGTAAATTTCAGAGTCACTAGACCAATGTGCAGCTCTGGAGAGTAACTGTATGATACTGGTTTGAGGCTCCTGTTTTTCCAGTGGGATATCTACATGCAGTACAGGGACAGGATGAAGAATGATGGACTACGTATCATGTTTCACAGCTGTATGACCTCCAGTCCCAAATGTTTTTCCATGTGGCAAGCAATCTATGCTGAGTTCTGCAGACCCTGGTTTTATTGCCAGAGGTATTACCTATCTGTATTTGTCCATCCTTATCTGCTGGTCCCCTGGGAATAATGGACTTCACGTATATCCCACCGTGACGCACACTAGTGTTAATTCCACCCTGCAAAACAGATGTCCACAGATTAGAGTGGAGTCTTCACATGCTCTTCCTGTGATGAAAATCAAAGCAACTCACACATGCATTGCAAAGCAACTGTTTCAGGAATTGTGTGTTTGCCGCTTTTAAATATACGGGAAAAAAAGAAAATAGGATGTTATTCCAAACTCCTTTCTAGTTGTAATATAGTTCCATAGGCAGTAATCTTGTTTTATTTTCTCAGGAAAATGCAATGCATTTATACATGGCTATATAAAAGGATGTAGTAAAGGTTCATAGATTTTTCTTGTGCTTACATAAAGATGGGGCTGCGTCTTTTCAGCCCAGCTTCCAAATTATGCAATATCTATTCAGTAGTTATTAACCTTTTGGACAGTATCTAAAGCATGGACCTGAACTTGTGCAGCCACCTGAGAGCCTAGAACTCAGAGAAATTCCAGATTAACTGAAGAATTATGTTCTGTCCATCTGCATGCCCTGGCCAAATTCAGGCCTCAATTTCTTCTGCAGGCAATGAAATGGCTGCTGCTTCCCACTCCATTTCAGCAAGGACTGTAAGGATATCTTAGCCTGGAGTCAGGAAAAGGCATTACCATGCAAATGTGACAGACATTTTCACCACTGCCTCCTCTGGTCCTCTAAACATACAGAGAACTGTATTTCCTTATTTTAGGAAATAAATTATTTATTAGGAAATAAAAATTTACTAGAGCAATTTCTCTGGCCCTTAGGTTAAGAAGCATTGCCTGTCTTGAGTCCACACAGCTAAACTTTCAGCCTGCCAGCACGGAATGGCTTCTGTTATACTGCTTGTTAAGGCACAGGCCAAAGTCATATCAGGAGGCTGTCAAAAATTAAACATTGCCTGTGGGCCATTGCTTGAGCCTGTGCCATGATCCTGTGTAATGTGCTTTTACAGACACAGCCTTTGAGTTCCACGGGCTCCAGGGGAACGGCAACACCAGTCATGACTGGGAGAATTCTTCGCATGGCTGCATTTCCTAGAGACTTAGAACTCCACTTTCAGTGACAGGTCTTGTTCTCTAAGTAAGGATAAAAAGGGCTTGTACTGCCACGTGCTTTATGCCAGCACACTTCCTTCACAGATTCTGCAGGCAAGAACTGGGGAATGAGCTGAGCCAGTACTTTTTCTCTGTCAATCAGTCAGCTGTTTAGGTTTAAAATGTGCCATGGTAACAGATTTTTTTAGAAGCCTATCTTCTATCTTTCTTCCACATAAATACAATTCCCTATGTGTTTCTTGATCATGTAACAGTTTGACAGACACACTGAAAGATTAACAGTAACACTTGCAGTCACACTGATTCCAAAAGTCCCGTTGTCTTTAACAAGCTCCACGGTATAGATTTCCTTTGAGCTGGTTTCAGATGGAGATGGTAAGTGCGACGAATCAGCTTCCTGTCCCAAAAATATAAACACTCATGAGACTACAGCATCTCACCAAAAAAAGGGGGGGGGGGAAGGAAGAAAAAAAAGGAGACTTTCCAGAAGGAACTCTAGATTTTGGTCTTGCTGTCACTGTAAGCCTGGAGTGATACCACTTATAACTCTGACATTATTTCAAATTTTACACTAATGTCATTGAACTTATAACCTGTCTAAATGAGCATAAGCTGAGTATAGATAGGGAGGCTGTCTAATAGTAGGAAATCGGACACAAAATATTGTTCTTCTGGGTATGGTTGAAAATTTAAGAGATTAAAAAAAAATCAAAATTTTGTACCTCTGCTGGAAAAGGGAGGAAAATGTTTAATAACATTTTGTGGGATAGTTTCCCCATTCTTTTTTTTTTTTTTGTCCCTTATTCTAGGCAACTCTGTTATTTTGACATTTCCAATGTAATTTAACAAGCAACATCTTCCAAGGTTTTCTTTCTTTTTTCCTAATTTTTTTTTAAATTTTTCAGTTTCTTTCTGTTCTTAATATAGCTGGTATGTTGTTAAGACACGTGCTGGGTGTAATATTACTGAACAGCATCAAAATCTTTTACCTCCACATCCTGTCTATCAGCTGAAGGAACAGTAATCCTAGGGCCCCATTTTGGTGCTAAACGCCAGGAAAGAGTCTTCTCAAGTTCATCTATATTTATGTCTTGTTCTTTGGGGAGTGCTGTATGACAATCCTGAATCTTTGTTCTCCCACTGTCTACACAAGAGATTTCAGATCCACTAGTGCTGTTTCCTCTTGATAGATTCTTTTCTTCGTTTACTCCTTCTTCATACATGTCTGTAAAGCCGTACCAAAATAAAATACTGCTGAATGCAAACTGTAAGTAAAATTTAAGGCAAATACTATCATACCTCAGCAGAGGAGAACAAAGTGACTTGCTACACCAACTGGTTGTGAAATCAGATGTATAAAATGAGTCAGTCATTCTAAAATGGAGCAGCGATATTATACACGTGGAGAAATGTCTTTGCCTCGCTACTGCAGAAGGCTGTGACTCTCTGCTAGAGAAAGAAATGCCAGCATTCCCTTGGTATTCAGCAATGCAGCCCATACTAGGGGTTTTTTTTTCATACCAGCTGTAGAAGAAAGATTACATGATACTTACTAGATGTTGACTATTTTCACCGCTAGCCTATGGTGGTTATAACTGGCACTGAATAGAAAAAAAGGACTACAACATACCAGTGCCTAATAAATACCAGCATCCCAAGTTAACTCTTAGCATTCCATAGCCAGCAGAAGTGTTTGCTTTTATACCTTTAGGTTGAGAGATTATGAGCTCCACTTCATCAGGAGAATGCTGTATTATTTTAACTGCAGTGTTAAATGAAACACCCTCAAGACTAATATTATTCACAGAGATGAGTCGTCCTCCTTAAAGAGAAAAAAAGAAAAAAAAAATATAAAAACAAGACAAAGCACAGCTAAATAAGGAAATAAATCCAGAGTAGCTAACTTTAAATGATGGAAGTATTTTAATTATAATTAAAAACTATGCACAATGACCTGGTTTGATATTTCCAGCTCTGTCTGCAGGTCCCCCAGGGATAATTGAAGCAATAAAGATACCAAGGTCTAATTTTCCTACATTTTCTCCTCCAATAATTACAAAACCTGCAAAAAAGAGATAGCATGAGAATTCAGAGACACTGCCAGCATTAGAGAAGATGAACCTTAGGAACACAAAAGGCTGTTATTCCAATGGCATAAGCTTTATATGTGGTCTGGAGAATGGGGAGCTCTGATTTATATGGCATGAAGCTCTTGATTTGGGAGAGCTTTAAACTCATGTTATTATTAAAGTGTGCTGATTATTTTGGTGGCTATTTAAGTATAATTTCTCAATAAGAATACTTTCCTGGATGGGGATTTTTAAAAATTCCAACTACTTTCTTACAGGAATCATAAACTATGTGGACACTTAGTATTTAACACCTGAGAAAATTGTATAAAAGCTCATTATACAAATTTCAGTCTTGTTCTTCATCATGTAGCCTAGGGCCCGTGAGGTGGGCCATGTAAATTTCTAATGGATGTGTAAGAGGCATCTAAGAAAATTAAACCTGTTGTCAAGTAGTTCAAGGTCACTATCCTTGCTCATCATATTTTGCCTATGGCAGAATATATTCTTCTCACTGGTAGAATAGTTGGGTTGACGATCAGCATATTTCACACAGACCTGTACCATTTAGAAGTTTGATGTTTAATTGTAATAATGATCAGTTGTGAAACCTGATGGTCCTCTGAAGTCATCCACAAGAACAGGACACAGTGCAATAGTGTATTACACAACAAAAATGTTATCCAAAGAAGAATTTGAAAGTTGGGAAATATTCATGTTAATCTTGTGTACACATTTTGCAGCCCCACAGGCAATGCCTGAAAGGTCTGCAGAACATCATCTCCTCATGAGTAAGGTCTGAGATAAATAAAATCACTGCACATGTATTTAAGATACAAAACTAGCCCCTTGTTCCTTTCATTCAACTCTTAGCACTTGGTCCCCTTGACCTCTGTGGCCTTAGTTCATCCTCTGAAAAAATTGTGGCCTTGATTTATGTGGTTAGTCCTTTTTAGTCTTGGAAATTCTAAGTTCTTCACAAAGTTTGGTAGTCTTATTCTATAAGAAGAATAAATGAGGTGAAGAAGCTTAGAGTCTTGACCAGCTTGATTAAGCAAATGTCAGTGTTAGCACTAGGATCTGATAGTCTCAATAAAACCCATGACATTCATGTTCCTTACTTACCAAATCCATTCTTAGGGTCACGTTTTAGGCTGACACAAATGATTTCTCTTTCTAGACCACTTAGCAAAGCTTCCTTTTGGATGGCTGGTGATCCAGGTGCTGCAGAAACAAAACAGCTAGAATAAATGCAGGAAGACAGTAGATCCATACAGTATGCAAAACTTGGGCTTCAATAATTTAAAATATATTTTATCCTTGTTTTCATCATTACCATCACTTCTGAATCAATATATTTCAGGAATGAAGGTCAAACAAGTGTTTTGAAATTTGCCTTCTTTAGAAAAGTACAGTAGCTGTGGAAGCTCTTCCTATAGCATTCCTTTCTGTGAGACTATGCATTTTATCTGCAGTGGTTTTATTAAGATTAGGATAGCTAAAGAGTCAGGCATGTAGTGTCCATTGAACATGAGGGTGATTTGGACAGAAAATCTTCTCTGTGTTGCTTTGGAAACTTCAGCCTTTGGCCTTGTGGGCTCTTTTGGCTCTGTCAGTAAAATCCAGTCAGTACTGATTGTGATGGTGACTTTTGCAGTGTAAACACTACTTAATATTGTGCAATTTCCACAGTGTATTTAAAGTACAGTTCTAATTTTAAAATGGATTAACCAAATAATCATAGCTTCATATTCTATAGATCTGCTCACTGTGTGCATGAAATATGGCTTCTCTCAGAACATCAGGTATCCAGTTCTTATTCCAGTCAGTGTTACACAGATACAAGAACAGAGGAAGGACTTGGAGCCAATGTTGTCTCCAGCATTATTTATTGAGTTGTAGATCTCAATTGCAAACCAAATAATGACTTCTGAGCATAGGGATATTGCCAAATAGAAGAATCCTGGGTGTATTAAATTATGTCTCTGAAGACCATCAGGCACAATGCTTCATAGATTAATTTTATCACGAAGTCCCTTACCACTGATACTGATGGAAAGCAGGAGTGAAAGGGAAGAAAACAGCTTGTCTTGCTAGACTCTGGGTTAACTCCCAGATCCCAAAGCACAAAAAGATATTCTTTAATCTGTAAGTAGAATGTATTTTTGTCTCCTGATATTGAAACAATAAATGTGGAAGGGTACTGTCTCTCTTTGTAATTATTATACTCACCACTGATTGTATTCTGAGTTGAATGGATAGAGAGGTAGTCGTAACTCCTTTGCTTTCCATTCAAATTGATGTGTGTTTCTGACTGGGATAGCCCTGATGTGGATCTGCATGGCAGGAAATGAAGGCAGTGTTACAATAACAAATCACAACGGTATTTAGCTCTCTGTCATTAGTCTGTCCCAGCCAAGTCAGGCATGCACAGGTTTATAGCCTTTCAATGAGTATTTTGATTTCTGGGCCACATTTCATTGTGTGGAAAGGTGTTTTATCCCTTCCAGCATTTGCTTCCAAGCAACAGCTGCCATTAGACCACTCACATGACAACTCATTTCCCCCTGTGTTTTTCTCTGAGCTGAGTGCAGGCATCAGGAAAACACACCACAGCCTCACCATGATTCATGTAGTCCTGCTCTCTATTTAGACAAAACCACACCTGAAAGTTTTCCTGGTAGCTCACATTCTTCTTGGCTTTGTTCTAACTCTTAGTATTCCAAAAGGCACTAGAATTCATCAAACACCTTGAGACTATGTGCAGTTATAGTAACCACCTACACTGGTAAATGCACCAATGCAAATGAAAAGGAAAAAGTTCTTACACTCTTCTCTACAATTTGCACAGTTAGACATGGAGAAATCAGTTATGTAAGGCCTGCTTAAAAACAGCTTTCACTGTGCATTCAGTTTGCATACTGTCATTTACAGGGAAGATATGCAGACATTAAACATTTTACTTTTATTCTCCCTTATTTTTATCCTTCTCCATAACTCAGTAAGTGATCCATTCCTGAGCCTGGTACGAATTCAAATGTCATTCTTTTTCAAGTTCTTATCTGTTAGACAGCTTCCTGCCTATGTTTGCACTCGTGCTGGCATCATGGAGCCCCAGGCCCTTTGGTGCGACCACAGTAGAGACTGAAAAAAAAATCAAAATTCTGCCTCACAGGTTTGCAATGACACAGTCTATGACCGAATATTCTTACACTCATTTAGAGGAAAAAGCAAACCTACCTGCCAAGGTTGCCTTTGTTTCTAGCCCTTTTGTTGGTTTCCACACTGAGGTTATCACAAGATTTGCTCATCATCCCAGAAGATAGGTTTTCCAGGTGTGCTCCATAGAGCACATTCTCTGAACGAGACAGTCTCTGAATCAGGGCAAGGTGCTGAGCTGCATATGCAGAATCTGATTTGTCTATTTCCACAAATTTACTTTCCTCTGAATAAGAAGAGAGAGAGGGGGAGGAAGGAAAATTTAATCCACTGACATTAGCCTATCTTTTTAAGCTCAAAGGTGCATTCTGTCTAACCTTTTGAATAGGGTAGCAAAAAAAGATGGACATTACAGATATATTTGTTCTGGTATCCTTGAGGATATCTAGGCCTTGAAGTGAGTGGAAAGAGTTTCCAACCTATTTCTTTCACAGAAAGTACATGCTCTATTTAGATTTCAGTTCTATGAATTATACTGCAAAATCAGTCTCCACAAAGACAGATGAAATGTGCAATCCTGTATAATTTACACCTGAATATCTCTGTAAAGTATATTTTGTAAACTTTTGGCGTATGAGAAATACCTGGCTGTTAGAGATTGAATTAGCCATGTTGGTAGTTTTCCATCCCCCATGTATTGTCCCACCACTTCAATATATGTCTGTCTGAGAAGACAGGAGCTCTACTAACACATGCTCTCTCAAATTCACAGAGGGACCAAAGAGCTGGCTCTTTGCTCTGTGTGATTTGGACAAGTGAAGTTGAACAGGGGATCATCTTGGTGGCAATGCTTTCTATCTAATTTTCCACCTCTGTGTGAAATCTACTACTTGCTTAATGACATCTGTGCTCTGCCATATACAAATCTATCCTCTCAAAAGGCTTTAGTTCCTTGAAACAAGACAGTGCTTTAGGAGGATTGCTTATTTATTCAGGTTCCAAACTGGTGGGATGGAAAGGAGATCTAACAGAGAGAAAGACAGCAGGCAGTTGGAGACATGTTGGAAAGTAAAACAAGAACACTGCTTGGTACAGGCTAGCATAAACAGTGACTGTAACTCTGCTGACCTCCTGTGTGTTTTCCTAACAAATGTTAGTCTGAATGCAACTTTGTAGAACTTTTTCTGCTCTGCAGCATTAAACCTAGTCTCCCTCTTTCATCAGTGACTTTGGTCAGGGGCATTTGTTAAGGCATCAGAAGGTTTAACTGTCCATGGTGTTAGTGCCATTTGAGAGTTGCCATGGTGATCTCAAAGTATGGGGTTGCTAGCAAGTTTTGAAGAGATGGTGACATACATCTGAACAGTGCAGCAGGAACAAGAGTTTCCCTCATGCAGAAGGAGCCTTACAATCTCTTACAGCCTGACTGTGGTGGGAAAGGCAGCACTTTGAACTACTGTCTGTCATTGACGTCACAAAGCCTTTTTTTCTCTTCTGGAGCAGCAAGCACACACCGAACCTCAGAACCTGCAGTCACATGGCTTATATAAATCTGATTTATTTCAGTGATTTGGCGTGCTTACAATCACAACTTGGGTTATAGTTTTCTTAGCTCTCAATCTTTTTGTTCTCTTATATACGAAATGTAGTGATTTTTATTAAGATCTATTTCTAGAAGCAAATGTGATGTGGAACTTTAAGATTCACTATTAGCACTCATTTGTGTGCTACAAGTCACAGTCCCATTAAGTAATGTTTGAAGCTACAGAGGCCCAAGCAACAAAAGGTTCTTTGAACCTAAATGTCATCCTAGCACCATTTTCCATTGTAACAAATTTGTGCAGATGAAATTTCATTTTTCGTGAAATAATTATAGTGGGAAAGAAACAATATATCAATCATCCTGTTGTATATCATGGTATAGTCTGCTGCCAAAAACTTTTACAACTTTACTAGAGAAGGGAATATCCCAGCAGATAAGTCATGACACTTGATTTCCCTGCTGTGATTCACTGGGTAAAATACTCAGTGGTTTTAAATGATCATGTTTCTGTTCAAGGCAATGGATGAGCTAGTGAAAACTCATGTTACTCTACTAAAGTCAAGAGTGATAACAGATGTTGTCTTAAGCTATTATTTCTTATGTTCCTCACTTTCCCCATAATGAGCCTTACCCATATTTACAGAGCATGCTGATAACTGTGGTTGAGAAGTGCTGTGTAACTGCCTTGGATTGAGCAGAACCTTGTCTTGGAAGCTATGGAAAATCTGAAATCTAAGGAGGTGTTAGTCATATCTTCCACAGACACAGCAAAACCTAAGATAAGAGCAGCTAGCAGCTATATAGTTGTGTGGGTATGACTGATGTGCCTTTACTTTAGTGGTTTTACCCTGGGACTGAACCATAGGGTTGAAGCCCTGTCTTAAGAAAAATAACCAGCTAACTACATTGAGCCCCAGCATCTCTGGGCACCATTACACTTATTCTTTGTGTGGAACATTTCTCAGGTTAAATTTCGGTAAGTCTGACAGTTTCTTCAGAATTCTCAGCAGGTTTCCTGAAGGGAGCTGTAATCATGATTTTTTTTTTTTTTTTTTTTTTTAAATCTGAGTTTAGCTACATAGTTGTTATCATCAGAGAATCCCTTTCCACGCCCTGCATGTGCTCACTCACAGGCACACGCTAAATTCAACTTACACACCTCTAACTTTCAGGGAAATATGAGAACTATTTTACAGTTTGTAAATGAGAAATTGAAGCATGGTGAAACTGATGTGGCAGGTTCTCAGCTTCACTGAACACACCTTTCCTAAAACCTAACCTTGTCCTATGGCCCGAGTAATGGAAGTGCATTTATACCTCACCTGGTGAAGTCTGCCGAAGTTGCCTAGAATTCATCTGTGCATTGAATTTGTGCTGAGCAGAGCAGAGATCCAGTAGATATTTACATGTCTTTGCTGTATCAGTAATGAAGGTGTGTTTCTTGCCACTGAAGCTGCTTTCAATCATGAATTTTTTTCTCTAAAGGGGGAAAAAAAACAACCAAACAAAAAACACAGCTTGTTTCACGTATCAGTCATTACACTGAGGCACTGAAAGTGCATTTGTATAATCTTGTTAGTTTGTCCAGTTGTATTTATCCCTGGCTGCCCACCTTTTGGCTGCAGTAAATGCCCATCATAAATTCAACTGTTGTTAGTGAGATGTCTGTCAGTGGGATGATAGCTCTCCTATGTCAAAAGTCAAGAGTTTTGGAGATTGATTGCATTGAAAGCAGGTTGATAAACTGGCAAAAGCTGGCCCTACAGGCATTAAAATGATTAAACCAATTTAATGTGAATATGGAAATACCTTCAAGGGGCAGAAGGGTGATTTTGGGAGAGAAAACAAGCTGGGAAATGTGTGATGCAGGTTGATGCCTACATCCTGTATAATGGTAGATTGAGATACCTCCAATAGTAGAATACTATTTAGAAGGGTAATCTTGTCACCAGTACTGGTTTGTGAACAGACATCTATATACTAAGAGATGAGGATGGGAATAATGAGATCTGGAAAGAGGGAGACATGGTCCCATGACCTGATGGTAGGAAAACAAAAGAAAAGAGAAAGGGAAGTAAAGACGAGAGGAATTAATATGGAATATGCTATAAAGAATTTTGACATAGTCTCTGTAATAGTCAACAAGAGATTTTTCAGTTTTATAATAATTTGATTCCAGCATTGGCAAAAAAACTCCAGAACTAAACATCACTAAAAACTAGATATCTTGCTATCCAGCTCCAGCCTTGATTTTAGACTGTTTTCCAAAAGGACTTGCCTGTACAGAATGAGTCTAATTCTGGCTCTAAACGCAACAAATTTATCAAAGTGACAGGCAGAAGAGGAGTAAAGTAGTAGAGTGGGGAAGAAATTCACTTGGTTCCAACTCACATGAGCTGAAATTCTTTCTGTTTCACGCCACTGGAATCTTAAACTGGCAATTCTTGTGTGATTTTTAACCTCGTACACAATGATGCCTTTGGCACAGATTCCCAGGATGATGTCCCCTCCTGCTCCTTTCTTCTCTTGGGACACACGATAGAATAACACTCCATATTCAGGAAGCTGCTGAGTCACCTTGTAGAGAAAAAGTGCATTTACCATACGTTATTCAAAAAGACGCATAGGAAGAAAAAAAGGTGGGAGAGGAAATGGTTTTGAGTGTCTTCACTGGATATTCTTTAACTGTACTAGGAAACCTTTGAAAAACCTTACCAAATTTTAATATCTATTGCATCACAGAATAATCACCTTGTTTTGCTATGCCATAGAGACATTAAATGCATCCATTTTCCATGTGTAAAATTGGAATAACACCTTCCTACATACCTCATCTGAAGAGGCAGGAGGACCATGTAGCTTCCTGCATAATGACCTAAACATTACAGTGGCACTGAGGTGCCCAGCATTACTGCTACAGGGCACTTGTGTGCATTTTGAATAGAAATCCACACAGGATTAATGCTGCTTGACTAGTGTTAAACCTTGTTTCCTTCCATTTTCTTTTTTGGGTCATTGTTTCCCCAAGCAAACCCAGAAACCAAGAACTACAGCAAATACTATGATCTTGGTAAAACTGCTCATACTTTGGTGCCAGGTCTACTCTGACATTGTTATGGGCTTGTGTGTTTTCCTTTCTACTACAGTGATGATCAAATAGAAATCTTAACTACAGCAATACTGCAGCTCCCAACCTGAAATGAACTCAGGTAAATACACCCATTCTTTCAGGGCTATTGTCTTTTAAAATGAGACATTATAAGATTCCATTGCCAAGAATCTGTTTTTTGTTTTTTTTTCCTGGGCAGCTAATGTAGAATCCCCAACTGACTTTTCAGCCCTGAATAGAGATTTTCAGTAACCAAAATTAAACGCTGTAAGAAGATCTGTTTTTCAGAAAGTATCCAGAACACAAATGTTCAGGTCCTGAAAACTGGGGCATCTATAATCACTAGCTGAATCTGGGTTTTAATTTTTAATCCTGTTCGTATTTGGAATTTGCATGCTTTTGCCATGGGGGCTCTCTTTCTCACTTTGTATGATGTGTTGGCTCCTTATACAGACTTAGGCGTTGGAACAGATATTAACAAAGCTGCTATTCTTCATTGGATTTGCTACGCATGATGGGACTGTCATTAAGGATAAGCTACAATCTATTTCTTAAATTCCAGTGACAATGTTAGATGAGGAACAAACATAACTTAACAGCAACTAAACTAAAATGATGCTATAAATAAAAGCATGTGGCACTGCAGCAAAATTGTTATTGATATTTATCCATTATCTAATCTCTAATAATTTTCATTCAGTGGAAAGAAGTTTGGGAGAGAAGGAGAATTCAGGGGAAAAAAAATTAAATCCCACATCATTGTGACACTCTAGAGCCCTAGAGAAGCAGTACTGTGAAAAAATATCTCAGGTAACTCCTTCTTTATAGGGTTCTAAGATATTTTTAAACTCTGCATGTTTAGAAAGGGGCCGAACAGCTGCTGTAGTTTCAGAAGTCAAAAAAGTGCTTGTTCCCATGTTTTATAATAATCTCTAATACATTCAACAGGTGTGCTTACAGTCATCTGGAAACAGATGTGTTGGTAGCATGCAGAAAATTTGCATCAATTTAGGGTGTTGAAAATACCCTGAAATGTGAATTAACCCTTTATAAACTATCAATGAAAGGAAACCAACCATGCAAATGCAGGGTAAGTTATTCAAAGTCACAGTATCTAGAGCAAAGTGAAATTTTTGTTGACTGTTGAAATTTCTTCACCGTATCTAAAATCCATTGTATCAGCCAAGAAGGAAATAACAGACAACGGTAAATAGAGACAGGCTTTCTGTCTGTGAATAAATAAACAATGTTTGGGGTATAGCAAGTTACCTTTAAGAATTCTAGTTCAGCTTCATCCTCAAATAGGGAACGATTCAAGCGATGTAATTTAGCAAGCTCTCGCTGTACATATGCCAGGGTCATTTTCTCTATCCGGCTTGCTGGAATGTAGTCTTCAACACGAAAATAGCTCTTTCCATGCATCTTTGGGAGAAAAAAATGAGGAGAAGAGGGGAAAAAAAAAAAAAAAAAGAGAGAGAGAGAGAGAGAAGCCTTTTGTTCTTTCTTAACTTATTCGGTGCATTTCCATTTTCAGGGTGACCTGTATGCTGAAGTCACCCTGTTAAAAAGAAGATGGGGAACAACAGGTAGTGTCCTGATGGCCGAATGTGTGTCTTGCACCTGTGCTCAGCCAGGTGCTCAAGCACACACCACCTTCTCTCTGCAGAGGGAATAAAAGAGCTAGGCCTACAGGCATGCCTGGCAGTCTTGCACTTAGTCATGCAACTACAGCTACATCAGTAAAACCCAGAATGGGGACCCACTGCAGAGGTGGATCAGACTACTCACTGTTCAATTAACAGAGATACATAGATTTATATAACTGAAGAACTGGCAGAGAACATAAATGGGTTTATTTTGGTACACTTCAAAACCAGGCTAAGTAGTTCAGATATACCATCAACCTTCCTGTCCTTGCAGTTTGTGGATACAAGCCTACACACAAAATAACTGTGAATTCTGGAGTGTTTATTTATCTTCTTCCATGTTTTCTAATCTCTCTGCCACTCTGCAGGTCCAAACTGTACCTATGTTGGAAATTTTTTACAGACTTTCTGGAGTTCCTGGGCTATGTTATCAATTATGGAAGACCAAGAGTCTTTCATCATTCTGCTATATTTCCCACCAAATTCATCAGGTCATTATTGTTCCTTAATCAGGCAAATCTTGTAATTTTTAATATTAAATCTGAAATGTGATTAACTGAAGGATTTAGATGAAATTATATGCTGTTCACATTTCTTCTTTTAAGCTCTGTGTGACAAACAGAAGCTGCAAAAGCTGTTGAGAAAGACCTCTGAGAAATATTGTATTATTTATCCACACCTCAGAAGCATAATTGCCAAGCTCTGCCTGTAAAGCCAAAGCGCCGAGTTTCAGGGCAGTCTCATCATTGCAATATAATCGCTCCTCCAAAATATCTTTACGAAGCTGCAGGTAAAACTGATGCCGTGTCAAGCCATGCCTGGAACACAAAAGGGTTTAGGAATACAGGAGGGACCTTGAGCAGTCACCTTAAATGCTACTGGGTTTTTTTGCAGTCAACAGAACCATGTACTTACTGGATAACATTAAAGTGGTTGACAAAGAATTTTATTCTTAGAAAAAGCGTGAAATTAATGATGGATGTTTTCTTCTTGGGTTGGTCATTCCAGCCATCTGGGGCCACTTTGTAGAGTTTCGTATCCTCATCCAAAAAGAAGAATTCTTTGCCTGAAATGAGAATTTTAGATTCTGTGGTAATTCTGGACATACTTCAGTAGTTCAAAATTCTGCTGTCTTCACTCAGTGCATCACGAGCAATAAAAAATAAAAACTACCATGGCTGTCAGTTGAGATTTATTACCTGTCTCATGGCTTAACGTAGAGCTTCTTTGATGGAGAACTTAGGCAAACTCTTAGTGTGTAATTTAGGATTACAACTGTTGGATCCTAGATTGGTGTGTTAACTATAGAATCACTGAAGAATTGATGGGGTTACCGTTCTGCTCACCATTCAGGTTCTGCACCTCATTGTAATCCTCATGCCCTACACAAGGTATGCTTCTTCCTGATGCCTCAGCTATGCTTGCCATCAGACATGAGATATGAAGATGTGTCTTGTAGACAAAATAGCTGAGCCTGTACTTCAACTTCTATCTAGGAACAAAGACAGTCAGCCTTCCTCAGCCCAGTGCCTCCTGGAATTTCTGCTGGAGCTACATGGCTCTGTATTATTCCAGTGCAACGTTGAGGCACAACCTTTTCTGCATGGGAATATCAGCCAGTAGCAGTATGGCTGTGCTGATGTGCAGTCCTGGGATAAACAAGCTTACATCTCTGCAGCAGAATTTAACCAATGTACCTTAGTTTTGCTTAAGCTTTGGATATGCTTTCATCTGAGGATCTAAAAGGATCTTACTGAAATTCATTGATAAAGGGACTACAGAGGCACTGAGGGAAAGAACTGTTAGTGTAATTAGCTGTGTCTCATTACCTTTCAGGTAAGCCAAGCCAAAGTAGAAATGTTCCACCAAGTTTGCATATGCCACCACAGTGTTGAAAACGTCTCTTGCCTTGGACTTAATGTCACATTGCACCTCAAGGCACTGCCCGTTGAGTAGAATCACGTTGAGATCCCTTTGAGACAAATAGGATTTCCCTTTTTTAGTCTGAGAACATGTAACAAAGAATAAAGGATGAGTGCCAAGTACAAGCAATGCAAGTTCCACAGTACTGTATTACTGAGGCTCCCTAGTCTCCTGTCTCTACATAACCTGATGGAATTGATCACAATGTGATGCTATTCCCTGCTTCCCTTCTCGTAAATTAGTATCACAAACATTTTCTAGTTTAAAAAAAAAATAAAAACAAACCCACAGGGAATACCAACAGAAGAGCTGAGCATACTCAGACTCTAAAATCACCAGGGTTATTTCAGATTTGAGGGTAATTCTAAATATTCTTTGTCCTCATTTTCACTACTGTGTGCTATCAGTCTTTTATCTTGTCTTAATGAAAGGATAAAAAAAAAAAAAGTAGATGTGCTTTCAAACTGGAGGAGTCCAATACTTGAGCACTATATGTCCATTACGTATTTGCTTTTTGTCTCAAAAGTTTTGTACTAAAGTGTGTATTCTTATCTGAGAATGATAAATTAAGCTACTTTCACACCAACAGAAATTACTACATAACACTGAGAATTAAATGACCTTTCAAGTCTCAACACCTCTGCAGGAAGCCTAACTTGGTTTAGAGTAGGACATGGCAAGAACACTGGGCTGGGACTTAGATGCAACTTACAAAGAGGCCAAATTAAAAGTTCACTAGACTAGTTATAAATTCTTAATGTTCATACTTACCACAATCGATCCAGGCAGCTGTAAGGTCACTGGTGGTTCACTAGACAAAATAATAAATTCTGGACCTGAAAACTGTAAGGAGGCAGTTTAGAAATATAATAAATGTCTCCGTAATGTGATGAAGATCCCAAACACCAGTACCAATTAAACCTATTTCTGTTGACCTGTATGCTGTAGTTAATTGACTTCAGTGTCTAATAAGTTGCAAATGCTGCCTGAAGACCTGGGGGTCTCTCCTGTGTAGACTCTCAGTGGTCTAATTAGGGGTAAGCTCATGCTGAAGCCTTTTCTTCTGTAAAGGCACTTACCAAGAGTCTTTTACTTTGGAAGACATCTGTTTTTATGACACTTACAGAAACTTAATTTCTTCTGAGACCATTTCCCACATTATTCCCAAGTTACTATGACAGTCACAGACATGTACACACATATACACACACCACTGTGATTTCATAAGCCTAGATTCCATAGGGAACCAGACTAAATTCAGAGCTTCTCTCTTCCCTGTGATGAAGGTTGACTGAAATTTCTTATTAGCAAGCATTGTGTTCTTTTGCTTTGACTTCAACAAACTTTAACAGCACAAGATGCTTTTTTTTTCTTGCTGAGAATCCACCTCAAGGAATTATCTGTATTGTTTTTGTGGGGGTTTGTTTGTTTGTTTGTTTGTTTTTGTGGGTTTTTTTTGTTTGTTTTTTTGTTTGTTTGTTTAATTGGGGGTTTTTTTGTTTCATTTTTTTTGTTTGTTTTTTTCATTTGTCTATGGCTTTAGATACTTGAAGCAGACAAATAACTAAATGTCTGCAAGTGGTAACATGGAACTTTGCAACTACTCCCTATTTCTTAGTACCTTGACCTACTCAGTGTTGGGGATTTTTAGCAAACCCCACCAAGAGATAATGCAGTTTTGTATCTTATATAAACAGGGACTAGCCCTTAGTTGTAACAGTTGCTGAACTCCTTCTGAGGAACTCAACCCAGCAAAAATCATGTTCACAAAATTGAAAACTAAATTTATACATAAAAAGATAATTTTCCAAAGTATCTATCTCAACCTTTTGATGAAAGTTCTGCCACTGATTGGTCTTGAGCTTGTGAACTGGGAACAGGTGAAAGGACCCAGCCTTGAAATCTGTTCCACAACAGAAAGCTCCATGGGCAGCAGCATTGTGGAGTTTTCTGTGATTCAGTTATTTCTGGATTTTTCTGGTCCAACTGCTAAAGGAACATTCTTAGTTAATGTATTTCTACAACAAATAAGTGACTAGAAATAGATCCTTAGGTGAACTATTTGTTTGCCTCACTCAGTGCTAGCCTATCCTTTCTGTCTAGGCATACAGTGTGAAAAACAAACAAACAAACAAACAAAGAAATAGAAGTCCTTTGATTACTGTTGACCATCAAACCTTTGGGTTCGGTGTCACTGTAAATATATTTGCTGTTCTGAAGCTCCTGTTAAAGTGGTTGATGAGAACAGTCCATGCAGTGTTTGATGCTGGCAGAAATCACACATGTAAGTCAGAGTGTTCTGTGACAAGCTTTTGCTTAGTCTTCATGGACAAGACTTTTCATGGCCTTCAGCTCTGAGTTACCAATGCCTAATTTGAGGTCTGCCAGTTTAGAAAACTCATCTAGTGAGATGACTCAGTAGCTAATATGCACACCACTGGCAAGCGACAACTGGATGAGAGATTTCTCTGTAGTGATATTTACATTTTGAAATCAGCTTATATGTTTTGCATTAGTCACCTTTTCCTTCCTGTGGAACAAACTTTTCTGTGATGCATCAGCTGCTGTGTAGTCCTTTGTAGACACTGAGAAGGTGGAACCTAAACTTAGCAGGTTCTGTCTGTTGTTCTTCTGAGTTCCACCAGGGATTTCTTCTACAGCGCTGACTGACCTTCAAAGAAATGTGATAGTGAGCAATATATACAGCATGAATCACAACAACACAGGCTCGAGGACAAAGGGCTTAAGGTACATTGTCTGGCAGAATATTACAAAATCCAGGGCAATTTCAAAATCCAGGGCAAATTAACAGGGATAATGTTACTGATACTATTTATGGAAAAATCTAAACTCTGCTTAATTCAGTAACAGTTTTGGTTTCTTTTGTGTGTGACAAAATCCAGGGCAAATTAACAGGGATAATGTTACTGATACTATTTATGGAAAAATCTAAACTCTGCTTAATTCAGTAACAGTTTTGGTTTCTTTTGTGTGTGTGTTTTGTTTGTTTGTTTTGTTTTTGTTTTGTTGTTGTTTTTGTGTTTTGTTTTGGTTTGGTTTTGCCTTTTTATTGTTTGTTGTTTGTTTGTTTTTTAGTTTTGGGGTGCTTTTTTATTTGTTGAGCCAGTTTTCATTTGTTGTAGCTGGTTTAAGTCTGGTGAAGCCAACAGGCAAATATTCTGGCCCTTCTGAGAATTCTACAGGATGAAGTCAGTTCCTTTTTTTTTTTTTTTTGTCTGAAGCAAAAAAGCTTCAGAAAACCATAACATTTATTATTACATTCAGTATTTTCCAGGAATGGGAACCAAATTATTTGAATACTAATTCATTAAAATAAATTAATGTCTTAGTAAAGTGAGGGATTTTCAATTTCATTAAGAGAAAGTCATGTGAAATCTCAGCTCAGAAAAGTGTCTTTATACTATACTCTTAACCCATAAAGTAACGGTGTTTTCCACACAAGCAGACACATGCTTGCTTAGAATTAAAATAAAATATATACTCTTATCAATGAGAAAATGACAATTAGGTGGTGTAGAAGGAAAGGTTTTGTTGAGGTGCATTTTTCTTAATTAAATTTTTAACAAATAACAAAATCACACAGGGTTTTTTTGTTATCCCAGAGTTTTATCCTTTTCTTTTGCGTGTTGCAGAGTTGCTTCAGGGAGCTATTCAGGTAGTTTCAAAAGGTTTTTAACAACGTTACTAGAGTAGTTGCTGAACTTTCCTCCTTGGTATCCAGTGGCAGACATGTGGGAACAGTTCAAAGCTGAGTCAGGGAGGTTTGGACTGGACATTAGGAAGTATTTCTTTACTGAGAGGGTGGCCAAACACTGGAACAAGCCTTCTAGAGAGGTGGTTGTCCTAGAGTCTGCCAGTATTGAAAAGGCATTTGTACAATGCCCTTAATGACATGCTTTAACTTTGGGTCAGCCCTGAAGTAGTCAGGCAGTTGGGCTAGACAATCGTCGCAGGTTAATTCCAATAGAACTATTCTATTCGATTTTAGTCTAGTCTAGTCTCCTCTGTCTATAAAAGTATCTAGATATTTTTGTTTCTATCAATGCAACCTCATCAAGATAAAAATTTAACTAAGAAACATGCCTAAAATGACCTGAAGTGACTTTTGTAGGGTTATATATACTATGAGTTCAAAAGCCAAGATGCTGTACTAAGAAGGCTTTCTTTGCCTGTGGAAAATACTTCCCATTATTAGTCCAGTGAAGTGAGAGATCCCAGACTTGACATCTGTGTCTTCTTTATATATAGGCAATAGCCTTGCATATACTTACAAGCTTAACTTGTAAAATATGTAAATGACATCAGTTGGATTGCATACAGAAATGAGCATAATACTACTAGTAAGCTTTTTAAGTAGTAAACCTATAACTAAGTTTTGTGTTGGTTGTGCTCCTACATGCAAACTAATTATTTCAACCCCACTGTTGTCATGGTACTTACAATAGGATTGTGACCTTGGTAGAAATTAAATTGCAGATGCTTACAACTAAATGTGGGGTTTGCCGTCCCAGAAGTTCTATGGGAAACAGCTTGCTGGAATTTTGGAGAGGAGAGTTCATCTTTCAGCAAAGGAGAGTAATATTTTCTTGGCAGCATGATTTTAGATTAAGAATATCAAGATGATACTCAGGTTGGCAGTCAGGTGCATGACAATTGCTTCAAAATAGTAAATAAAACTTCTGTTACTGATATCACTGCCAGGTATGTGATGCATATATAGATGTCTGGATAGACACACATATGTGTGTATGTTATTAGACAGGTAGACAGAGACTTCTTTCTTCACAAAAGCTACCACTACACTATAATCTGCTTGTAGTTCTTGCTTATTGCAGGTTTAGAGGTGTACTGGGGTATTGCACCTTGCTCAGATTATCGTGGCTGATTTATCAGGAAGTTCAAACTATTTACTTGGGATACATTTAATTGGGAGTTGACTTAAATGGAGCATTTCCTGTAGGCCTGAATTATTCATGTCATGGTTAAAAGAAGAAACTCCTGTTTAACTGGGTCAAGAACTCAATTTAAACGGGATGTCAGTAGGGATTACATGGTGCTTAACTACGGGATTCTGGTCTTTATGTTGCCTAGAGGCTAACAGTACTTACATGTCTTCTTCATTTGGAAACAGCCATGATCACAGCTGCACTATGCTAACACTCAGTCCAGAAAACTTTCATTTGACAGCAGTGGTGTTTCCCTGACTTTTGAAAAGGAATTAGTATCCACTGTAGAATTCTCATCTTTCCTTGTCTATGTCTACATGGCTGCTGTACATGCCATGGCTGAAATGAGGCTAATCCTCATGACAGAGCAGAGGTCTTTACTGTTTGTGTCCCTGGGTTACCTATAACTCTTTAGTAAAGTGGTGGTGTGGGACTGGATATGGCTGGCACAGATGAGACATCAATTTAAGAAGTGAGAAGGAAATGCAGATAATCCACTGAGAGTGATGGACCATACACATGGGCTGTCATTACCACTCCAGAACACATCAGGCCTCTGCTAAGGTGACAGCAAGGCAAGATCAGATCCAAGATCTGTATGTAGACAAATATGGACTCTGCAGAATGCCTTGCTGTGAAAGCAATGACTGTTGATACCTTCTCAACAGGTTTTCCCCTTCCACACCCTCTG
Source organism: Merops nubicus (assembly GCF_000691845.1). Lineage (NCBI taxonomy): Eukaryota > Metazoa > Chordata > Aves > Coraciiformes > Meropidae > Merops > Merops nubicus. The sequence continues at coordinate 46,362 of NW_008587798.1, forward strand.
TGGAGCTACTTCCCAGTTGTTACAGTCACAGCACACTATTGCTGCTTACCTGTCTGATTCTGATGGAGTCACACTAGGGCCAGCTGTTCTGGGAGGCCAGTGACATCTGAGAGGACACAGTGGTAAAGAGTAAAGGTGGAAAACCTCAATGTCCTTGTTATTGTATGGATTGTTCAGTGTCCAAGCTCCATTTCACTAGAGCATTTGGACTGTTTCACCTGGAACCAAACCAAGTCTAGGTGCACTTTAATTCTACATAAATACGACCTATTACCAAACAAGTTCAGGTGGTGTTCCAGACATTTTCTGATAATGACATTGCCACAATAGTTGTCCACTTCACTTGGTAATAAACCGTCTTCCATTTTTTATTAATGAGTTTTAATTACCTGTTTATGAAGAGCTTGTAGCTACTTTGTGTTCTTGACCCACTGAGGGTGGAATCCCACGATCTGTGTGTCTGTGGAACTTTCCCTGAAAGAAATAAAGGAAATTTCACAATTGAAGCAATAGTAGCAGCATCAGATTTTGGGACAATTACAACACAGAGAAAATTTAGACTGGTTAAATTCCCCTTCTGTGTCCTTGCCTGGGCATGATAAATGGCTATTTGGTAAGGCTAAGTGAATTAGCAGTATTCAGTACCCCCAGCAGTATTTCCAGTTCTCTAGTTATTGTTATTTCCTCTTCATAACACTTCATGTGAATGTAATTTAGAAAACAGCTGTGTAGGTACAACGGCTCCTATATCCATATGTATGGAGGTAATTTGTGGAACAGCTTTTGCTCTTGAGAAATTATGGCTAGCAGTTCTTCTTCTATTTCCAGTCATAGAACTGGGGGGTGAGCCATGAAACTTCCACAGCTTAATCAGTGTAGGATGTAAAATCACTGAAATGAAAACTGTTTGTAAATATTCTACTGGTTATTTGCTACATTAACTATATTGTGAATGTTTTTACATAATAAACATCTGTTGGGAATATAGGTTGTTTTGTGCGTTATGAGCAAATAAGATTTGTATAATTTTTCACCTTCAGTCCTCTCTGCCACTGCAGAAAGGACAGGTGTTGCTCTGTCCAAATACACGAATGCTGAAATGTAGAGCTAGAACCAGAAAGGTTTATACAAGTAATATTTCCAGGAACGTTTCTTCTCGCAGCAGAGATGTTTTAAGTCCTTTAGGGAAAGGTGGGAAGGTTGAATTTTTCTTCAATTGGATCATTTAATTGATCTTATTTGAAGAACCGTATATCATCATATCAAAATATTACATAGGCAGAATGACAAAGGTGTTAAGATGAGCTGTGTGGAAGCAATCATTTAGGTCATGTTTCTCTGGATAAAATGTCCATGAACTACACCCTGAGACCTCACTCTGAATTTCAACATAAAAACATGACATTGAATTCTAGTGTTACCAGTTGCAATTTTAAAACTAGGAAAACTATGGTCACGTTGCTAAAATTGCATAAACACGTTTGTTCAAGCTGCAGATGGTAGTGACAAAATGTGAGATTTGAGATAAGCCAAATACTCAGGGCTAGTTACTCAAGTTAGGATTCACACTTGTGTTCTGAAACTGCATGCTGTTTAATGAGGAAGCCTTGCAAAATTCTCTGCTTACACCGTTAAGTTTCGCATAATTGTAGAAATACACTTTGACAAGCACATAAAATTCCTCTTAGTTTTTCTGCCTCAGCTGTTCTGGCAGTGGGACAAGGTGGCTAGTTTCAGCAGCCAGAGTGCCATGCTCTGATCACAAATCCAGCACGCTCCTGATGTTTAAGTAACCTGTGGCCCTCAAAGAAGTTGATTCTGCAGATGATTAATTTATTAGAAATTAAATGACCTTCTAAAGTACAGTCTGGATAGAGATGATCTCCCTTGCTTTACTATATTTACCACTTTTCTCAGATAATGTATTTTTCTAATACGTTCTCATGAAAGAATGTCTGAGGCAAACAAGATCTCACATTCTGTGTTTTCTGCTGTATTTTCAGAGTTTTGTCTTACAAAATCCTGAATACAAACAGCTACCAATGTTTCAGTGGAGACTGAGACAGGCACAAATTCACTTTTGTTGATTTCATGACCAAAATTTTATGGAAAAAAAAGCACTTACAAAACAGGCTTTTTGTTTGTGTACTATGTGCCACTAGGTATGTGAGTGACCCGTGTGCATCACATAGGGAGCAGCTGCAGTTTCAGGGTTTTTTGCTGCTGATATTGATTGCAATCCTGGGGCTTCAGGAAAGCACCTTTTAGGGGGAGAGAATCAACAGTAGTTGTATGAATAACCTCACCTTCCTCATCCTTGGGGTTAAGGGCCTGGAGCTGACAGACTACTACATGGTTTGGGTTTTTTTTGTTTGTTTGTGGTGTTGGTTTTTTTTGTGTGTGTTTTTGGTTTTTTTTTTCCCTTGGTTTCCTTTCTTGGGTTTTGTTTTGGTTTTTTTTTTTTTTCCCCCCCGAGCTTCTATTTGCTTTCTCTCTGTGAATTATCCCCTGGAAGACTTGTGATCATGCAGTAGGCATTCAGCTTTGTGGCATACTTCCTAGGGAAATGAGTTCCTTGAGATCATGCTCTATTTATTTTTGCCTACTAATTTTTAAGCCTTTCAAATTTGGAAGAGTGTGGGTAATATGCTCCTACAAGTTTCATGACAATCAGCAGCTGGGTATCAAATTTTTTGTTTGTTTGTTTGTTTGTGGTGTTGGGTTTTTTTTTGTGTGTGTGTGTGTTTTTGTTTTTTTTTTTCCCTTGCTTTCCTTCCTTGGGTTTGGTTTTGTTTTGTTTTGTTTTTCCCCCGGGCTTCTATTTGCTTTCTCTCTGTGAATTATCCCCTGGAAGACTTGTGATCATGCAGTAGGCATTCAGCTTTGTGGCATACTTCCTAGGGAAATGAGTTCCTTGAGATCATGCTCTATTTATTTTTGCCTACTAATTTTTAAGCCTTTCAAATTTGGAAGAGTGTGGGTAATATGCTCCTACAAGTTTCATGACAATCAGCAGCTGGGTATCAAACACAAACTAATGCTCCACAGTAACAAAGATCAAGGACTGCTCAGCAGTCTTCTGCTATTTATGGCATCAATGAATTAACCAGTTGGTGTGCATACCTTGTTGCATCATAACTGATGTAGTGAATGCTAGGGTTATTGCCTTGGGTAAGAAATTGCTGAGATTAAAAACTCACATGTGCTTACAGAGCATGTCTGAATCCATGCCACAGGAGGACTTAGTATTTAATTTCTCATGGAGGTTCATAGAAGGAGAAAGTAAACTCCAAAGTACAGAATAAACTTCCACCTCTGGGTCTGGAAGGTCAAGAAGTGCCCCAGTCAGGATGGAAGAAAATTTGAAAGCAGATGGAAGGGTGTGTTACTGTGGAATGGAGAACAGCCATGGGCAGCAGTTTGAGAATGGGGAGCTGACATGGTAAGCTTGTTTTTTTAGGGGACAGTGAAGACATTTGGCAACAGGAACTTTTTGCTCTTGGCCAGTGTTAAAGTCCTGTCCAGGCATTCCTAGCTCAAATTCCAATTTAATCATGAAGGTACACATGCACAGCAGTTTTCCCCTGTCTGCTGAATTCCCTTCTTTGCTTCATAGTATCCCCCTACCCTGTGATTTAGGTGACTTGGGAAGGGCCCTGACCGATGTCTACCACAGTGTCTTTGCTGAATGCATTCTCTCCCAGTTTCCTTCATGGTGTTCCTGCCATAAAAGGACTGAAAGTGGAGAAAGTTCATAGTAAATCAGAAGGGCACCAAATGAAATCTGGCATATAGCACAATGAAACCAATGTGCTGAGCAGCAAATACACAGTGGCTTTAGGACAGAAATTAAAAAAAACAACAAGGGGTAATTTGGGTTTTTTTTCCCCTCTAGATTTCAAAATTAGTCCTTTTGGTTTTAAATGGGCTTGAGGAAATATTAATCCACATCATTCAAATCTTAGATATTATTCAAAGATTCAACTGATTTCAGTGCTGTCATCTTCATATTGCCCATCATATGCATTTGTAGGGCAGCTCCACCATTTCTCATCTGTTTCAAGACACCACATGCCAGAAATATGCTGTCAGACCTTGTCTGTGATCTGCCAAATACCTTCACCAGGCAAAAGGCATAAAGCAAGAAAGAGGTGATGGTGCTTCATGGTCACCAGGGAATATATAGTTTTACAGCAGGACACAAGTGAAAAGTAATCCAGTATAAAAGGATCTGTTTTTCTCTGCAATTTAGCACAAATATAACTCCCTAGTCATACAACCACAAGTGCATGGGCGTACCTATCACCTGACCATGCATGGGTAGTTTCATAATTCATAAACAATCTTTCAGGAAAATATTACCTCTCCTGTGTCCTCGATTAGACAGTATCAAAGATGTACTTTCAGAAATACTATTTGAGTCACTGTAGTCCACAGAAAGTTGTCTGTAATCTTCTGTTGACTGACTGTAATTCATTAATTTGGACCCTTTGTCTGGAAACAGAAAGGAAATATGGTGAATTATATCCTTTAATTATAAATCATTGTATCTGTATGATAACATAACATTTGGCTTAACTAATTTTTATATAGTCCATGTCTCTCTGTTTTCTAACCCTGACTTTAGTTTCTTAAGGAGCAAAGGAGGTTTGGTAACTGCATTCTATGACTTTCATAATCTTATTCTGATCCGGAATAGTTCTCATGGTTCTCCTCAACCATTCCAATTAAAACAAATCTAATATATTAATTTTATTCAACATCTTTAACTGAAAGGTTGCAAAGTGCAGAAAACCTGAAAAGTTCTCCTTCTTTACATTCTGAGGCCCAAGACTTTCAGCTATAAACTATTCTTTCTGTGTACAGATGGACATTGCCCAGAAACAATGCATTACCAGAGCTGGCTGTAACAAATCAGGGGCTATCCTAGGTCATTAGGAATTACATATTTCTGTTGCTCCCTAACTTCACTTTATTTGCATTATCTCTTGTCCTTTTTCATAATTTTGTGAAGGTGATAATTTTTAATTAAAAAAAAAAAAAAGAAGAAAAGGAATGTTGCCTTGAAAAGTATCTCTTTTTCTTATGACCAGAAATACCTAACAGAAATGTTCCACAGGTATTTAAGCATGTGTTTAATTCTAGCTGAAGTTAATAGAACATATATGTGATTTGCTGAATAGGAATTGGCTAGTTCATATGCCTAATATTGGACATATCAAAAAGAAAAAAAAAAAAGAAAAAAAAAAAGCCTGCATAGCTTAGGCTAACCTGTCCATGCAAAATCAGAGATTTTTGTTGAAGTGAAAAATACAATACAGACACTAGGAAAAAAAAACTATCTGAAACCCACTTCTAGCTGCAGTTAGAGAATTACTCTGAGGGATAATCAAATATTGATCTTAGTCAAACGAAATGTGAAATCAGTATATGCTGGTTTATTTATGTAGTGAGCAGGATTTGGCCTTGTGTCTTGAAATCACTCCAGCAATCCATGTGTGAATTTATAAAATGTAGTTAGAATAGAAAAACAGAACTAAAATCAAAAAGAAACCACAAATCTTTGCTTGAGTGATCAAACAGGAAGGATGAATATATATTGCTTAATGACAACAGGATAACTTCATAGAATCCCACTCTACCTTTGAAAATACACTGGAGTATACAAACTGCAAAAGCAGTTTTGAAAGTAAATTGTTTTTTCATATACACAGGTTTTATGTAAAGTGCTGTAAGAGTCAAACCTTTGCTAGCTGATTTTTTATCATTGCTTCACAGCCCTCCAACTATTGTCCTTTGAGGAAAGAAGGAACAGAAACCTTGCTGACTTGTCTCAGAGTCTTCCCATTATGAAGTCATTTATATGTAAAGCAATAAATACCCTATCCAACACTACATGTAATCACTACAGCATGAAATTAAACAACTCATCTAGCTTGGGAAAGGCTCAGAAAAGGCTGGCCATATCCTTATTAGATAGCTCAGATTATAAGTCTTTCCTTACCTTGGTGAAAATTCATCTGGGAGGACAGTGGTAAGGTGTCAGGTATTTTCTCATGCAGCCTTTTCCTTATCACATGACTTCTGTTAAGCTGAGAGGCTGTGGTGTCTTCGGTGACTACCCACTCTACCTAGAAGACAGTAGTACTGCAAGTCAATGTCACACAATATGTGGACTTCAGACTCTCACACTGAGGTGACCCTTGCCCTGTGCTTGTCAGAGGCTGCTGCCTTGCTCGGTATAAGCAACTTCATCTTCTCAGATTAAGACAAAGCAGGATTGAGTTTTTGTGGCTTCCTGCTGTCGTGCTAGCTGTGTTTAAGACAGGACACCCTCTGTTACAGTGGGAAATAGAATAATAGAGAGTGTGATGGAAAAGGTTATTTCAGAATGTTAATGAATACTGGTTGAAAGCAAAACAAGATATTAACAGTGGACAGGACATCCTCTGTTACAGTGGGAAATAGAATAACAGTGCGATGGAAAAGGTTATTTCAGAATGTTAATGAATACTGGTTGAAAGCAAAACAAGATATTAACAGTGCATTTTCTTGCCATTTCATTCATCTTATCAACAAAAAATGTATGTTAATATTTCAGATCTTGAAAAAGACTCAGGTGTTTATTAAAGACTTAACATGGTCAAGCTTGATTGCCCAGCAGATGCTTGGTTACACTCAAGAATGATGAATGAAATTCTCAATATAATGTAAATGTGGTTTCTTTGAATTTCACAAAGAAATTCTGAAAGCCGAGGGGAAAAGGGGAAATCTTTCCTCTCGTATAAAGTTCACTCCTTTGGCCAATATGAAATCTCTGTAAAGGTTATGATTGCTTCAGTATTAACCAAAGAAATGAAGATACTGTAAGTGCAATAGCTGGATTTATATTATTTCCCAGGAGTGTAAGAGTGGTATGAGAGATGGCTTCATTGCCTCATTTGCTTGTACACATGCCCACTCATTTTAGTTCTTAGAAGTCTTAGAAGCAAATCTCACTTCCATAATTCATACAGCATTCATGTCAGGCAATTCCCTATCTGTATCTCACATGGCTACTCACCTCTCTCACCAAAGAAAAGCAGATGATAATATGAGAGTAGTACCTACCTCACTGACACTTCCCACAGCAAACTGCACCATTTTCTTTATGTAGATATTTGCTGGTAAGGAAGAACTTTCTTTCTGATGTGCCTCGCATGCTTCTAGAATTGACTCAGGAGAAAGCCTTTTTTGTGGCAGATCTTCACATAGTGTCAGCAGGAGCATGTGTAGTTGGTCACTCAGCTGGAGGGACTGAATCAAAATGAAGATACTGTTAAACGACCTCTCCCAGTGGTCTGAAAATCTGTGTGGGACCAGGAATTTCTGTAAGCCTTTCACTCTGGGTGAGAAATGGGCACTGAATTCCTTTAGACTTTGGAAAAGTTCCAGAGAGGCAGCATAACAGCACTATATGGAGCCACTAATGGGATCCAGGATAGCTTTGGAGAGAACTGGCATCTATAAGGAGGGTCATCAGCCCATATATTGGGGTTTATGGTAACAGACAACATCTCACCATCAGCCCCTATATAGGGGCTTATGGTGACAGACAACATCTCAGTCTGCTCCTCAGCTTTGCTAATTAGATTATGAATCTTAAAGATTCATGAAAGTAAGGCATGGTAGCATTAGCTTCAAAAAGGTGAGGAGTTACACCAGCCAAAACTGTTGCCATAGAGACCATATACTTAAATTTTAGAGTAATTTAGCTTGTAGAGCCTTTTTTCTTAGACTATGTATACCTGTAAAAGGAAAGGTAAATCTACTAAAAGCTTGTGCTCTCCAAATCGAAAACATGGAATCAAAGGCATGAATATAGAAACAAAATTAAATGTATGCCACAAATCTTTGAAAGGGTTCTGGGTAAGCAAGAAATGAAAAATACCAACTACCACAGATGATGGTAAAGTTTCCACAGAAATAAGGGGAGTTATTTAGTTTTATCCCAGCGTCCCATTCTTAGAAAAAGCACACAAATGTGCACAGCACTGCAATCACGCTGACATGTTGCTCTTTTAGTTTCTCCTATCTTAGTATCATAGAATCATTTAGGTTAAGAAAAACCTTTAAGATCATTAAGTCCAACCATTAACCCATCACTGCAAAATCCACCACTAAACACGTCCCTAAGTGCCACAACTACATGTCTTTTTAATTCCTCCAGGTATGGTATCTCAACCACTTCTCTGGGCAGCCTGTTCCTTGTTACATAATCTTCACTCCTGAAAGCAAGGGACAATTTATCTTAATGGGCACAATTCTAGTTTTTTCAGAAAAAGGAAAGATGAGGCCTAAGTTCCTGATTTGGATGTCCCGATATTTTTGGTGAAGTCTTGACTGACAGAAGCTTTCCAATTCTTTCTAGTGGTCCAAAAGATGAAGCCCCTCTTACTGTGACTTCAGATTATGCCTCTCAATCTTTGAGCCTACCAATGTAAAACAGAATAAAAGGAAAGAAAAATATCTGTATTACTGGCCTGGTTTGGAGGAACCTGGTAGTCTGCTGACCAATAAAGGGTCATTCCTAAGGAGTATACCAGCATCTGTCAAAAAAGTAAAGTCTTTATGAAGACAACATTAAATACAGAAAAACCTTGTACTAGAGAGCCCATCCTTCTGTGGTTTTGGTGACAAAATGGTGGAAACCAAACAGATATTTATTTTTTTTTAAATAGACTGGTGAAAAGATATATAAAATTACAATAGAGACTCTTGTCTTATGGACTAGATAGTGTGAAAAGAGCATTTCTCACCTTTAGGGGCTGAGCCAGGCTGCCCTTTCTCCAATGATGCCATAACTAGGAAAAGAAACTGAACTCCTTTCTTAGCTTTGAAATTCCCCTATTGGCAGTTAAAGCTCTTCTTTATCTGTGGGACTGACTAGAAGTTGTGTCCAGGAGGGGAATTACTGAAGTAAGAGCCATCCTTTTCAAAGCTTCATAATTCTGCACAGCATTAAGTGATCAGTTGTGTTGCCATCTGCAACTACTGTGTTCTGCCTGAAGGAAGTATGCACTGATGTGGTCCTAGTGGTATTTAAAACTTCTAGGTACCTGAGTGCTGTACCTTGCTCAGAGACACTCGTTTGGCAGGGAGAAGAAAAGTATATTGTTAAGAAAGCTGAACGTATTTCTGACTTCCTGGGAGTATTTCCACTTTCTGATTGTATGGATACTGCAATCCTGCTGCTTCTGGGATTACAATTACTACATATGGTCAAACATCATGTTCATAGAAATATTCTTCCTTTCTGTGGGCCTTAACAAATAATACATTTCTGCAGACCTTGAGGACTGATGGTCAAAACTGATTTCATGTTGACATGCTAATCTAATGGCAAGCTACAAGACACACACAAATCTTTCTAACTGTAGCCCAGTTTTAGTGTTATTAGAAATGGAGTTTTACAGTAGATACTTGGTATGCTGCATTAAATTCCACAAGCTTGTCTTCATGAAGTACTGTCAAGGTTGATTTTGTAATCTGCCTCACCTTTGTTAGTCCGACGCGCTGGTTTTTACTTTGTCTGTGGAACAACTCTGGTGCACTGAAAGGGACAGCTTCTGTCTGAGATGTATTGTTTTGGAAGGACAAATTTCCTTCTGCAGACAGTAGTACTGACCATGGACAAATCACAGAGATGGCAGGGTCTGAAAAATGTTCAAGAAGATAATGGAGTTCTTAGTGTTGAATTCATTGCACTCAGAAAATCATATTGCTGGTATCTCACCTGCATAGTCAAACCCATCACTGAAGTTTCTTGGAGATGTAGCCAGAAGTCAGTGGAATCATGTTCATTTATGCCTGGCTGATTTTATTAGGTGGAATTCAGTGGTGGTTAAAGAGTTGACTTCTGTCTCACATCATTTCACCCATAGAAATAATATATTGATTTCAATGGATTTCCAAAGCCTAAGGAAAGGCAGAATTATACCCCCATGTGCAGATTATGGAGACAGACCTTGACTTTTTTTTTTTTGGTAGATATTTTTATGCAAAGCACAAAACCAGAGAACAGAGGCCATTCAGATCTCCATAGGAGAAGAGCTCAGAAACATGCCTTAAATGTTTCGGGATTTTAGCATTTAAAAGTTATACATTAGAAATAGCTACTTAGTTCTTAAGTGTGGTGGAGGAAAATAGATGGTAAAAATGGATAAAAAGTTAAGCTTGGAAATTATATATGCCCGTGAGGTTTGTACAGCCAGAGAAACCAGAGATTCAAAATGTATGGACCACTGGTATGTGCATCCATTGTGGCATTTACTTCTTTTGAGAATTAAAGCTTTTAAAATTATCAGGTAACTTCTTTTGCTCCTTCTCCCTTTTCTGTAGTATTGTATGCAAATACAACTAGCATATCCTGCCATGCTTTAGAAACAGCTTGTACTTCAGCCTCAGTGAAGATTACCTTGCTTTATGTAATATTGGCCAGCCAATAGGTGAGCATGCCTGCCTAACCAGCCAGTGGGCAAGCATGTTGGAAATATTGCTACAGCTCGTGGTGATGACCATCACCAGGTCTAGCAGGATTGGTTACATCAAGAATATTGCAGCAAAAACATGGCAGTGCTAGCTCTGAGAAGAGGCTGATTCCAGAAACAATGTAGCTGTAGTTAAGAGATGTGGAGACAGAGGTACACCTTAGTCAACCTAGATGATGCTATGCTGAGGCAGTTCACCTCCACACCCCCAAGAAACCAGAGCACTGGAGATTCAGCTTCAGAATGAGACCAGAGTGGCATTGCTTCTGAACTTGAGCTCTCTGAAGACATGTTTGAGCAACCTTGCATTTGACCAGCTTGGATCTACATCCCCACTTCCTCTTGTTTTACTCTTCATCTATCATCATAATATCCTAAATTTATCTGGCGCAGCATAGGGAACGTGCAAATTATGTCAATTCAATACACACCCAATAAGTCTTATTTTATTTTGTTTTATTTTATTTTATTTTATATTTTATCTTATTTTAAAGAGATCAGGAAAGCATAGTGTCGGCTTAGTGTCTGGTACTAAGTTAATAAGCTGTGATGGACCTGATCTGAATCCGTCCAGGTGAGTAGCTCTGTGCTGCACTCCTTTGTACATTCCTGGTACCTGTCTTGTCTGGCCTGTTCTGTCCTCTTGTTACACTAGATAATAGAAAACTGATGCTATAGTCAATCTCTAAACAGTGTTCCAGTCCATTAAAAACTAGTTGGTAATAAAAGTTCACGCCTGCAGCTGTAGCAGAAGTTACTCATCACTTATTTTCAGTATTTTGTAGTTTGATTCTACATGCTCATGAGGTAGGAACATGTCTCATCTATTCTCCCATCAAAAGGAATATCCATTGTCATAAACAGTTCTCAAAATGTGACAGGTTGCTCAGCTGTGCTCTCTTGTACAGCTGGCCTGCTTGGCAAACATTCATCAGGATGACTTGCGTAGCAATTATGATAAGTCACATTATTATCATCAAGGATGAAAGTTTCTTACTAGCTGAATGAGGAACCATGTGATTTTGCCTGTCCTCTATCAGTACATGGATGATATGATCCTAGCTGGAACTGTACTTTCTGTGTGTGTATGTATGTTATTCAGACATTAGGGAAGACTCTTCTGTACTGTTCCACTGTGTATAGTTGTACTTAGGTGAATTCGTATCTGATGTGTAATTTGGAAAAAAAGAACCAAACCCTGTGTGAAAATCTCTAACACAGGCAGCACACTCTGCATGTAATCCCAATGGCACTGAAAGGTTTCTCATTTTTATTAGCAATGTATGATTATTGCCATTAGTGCTTCTTGTCTCAAGAAAACCCCAACCAACGACAAACTCAACAGAGCTAAAATAACTCAAAAATTCATTTCCAACAGTAAGAACTATAAGATGATACTTTTCACCTCACCTTTGTGAAGGTCCTCCAGAAGCTGCACCGTGGCCAGGTACAAGAGGGCCCATATTTCTTCTTCCTCCAAAGGACTTCCTTTTGCCCACAGGACCTCGGCCAGTGTCACGCAGGAACTGTTCATGCCTGCTGCAATAGATTGGATTTTGACTCACTACAGTAGACTGAATTGCACAAAGCAAACTATACTGATTACAACTGTACCTTTCTCTCACAATAAGTATTTTGTGAACTGCCCTGCTTCTTTGTTCACAAAACGTAGGTATCATTCATCCCTATCTTAATCTAAGTAACAGTAAATAAAGGGGACTGAACTAAGTGACTTCCTGTAATTTTTTTGAGCCCTTTAACTCATCATTTGAAACCAATCACAAGATTCTGTGGGGCAAATAGTTTTTACTCAGGAGATTCTGCATGGATATGTGCTGTTTGGGCTTTGTGAATGGTTATCTGAATGGCAGGACATTGATTTTGCTGCTTAATTGTATGCTCTTGTGTATAAAAACATGACAGAGCCAATCTAAGAGGAAAAGAATGGTGAAGAAAAACAGATGCACTGTAATATAAAGGTTTATAAACACAGTCAAACAGAGCAATTGAGTTTCATTCATTGTTCAGCAGACTGATCAGGAAAAGCTTGGAGACTTACTGAATTTATTAAGGAGAGATTTTCTTGGTCAGATACGCAGAACTTCCCATTCATCCATACCAATATATGTATAAACTTGCTTTATTTCATTAAACCAAATGGAAAGATGATTCCCTCTCTGAATAATAATTTAGTGGCTCCCAGCACACTGTTTTATCTGACAGGTATGTAAGACCAGGGATACTGCAAAAGAATGTTGGTCTGCACACTCTCCTTGTTTTGTCTCAGCTGCAATGCAGCATCAGATCAGTTAAAGGCACCATGTAGTGAAACATAATTTAATATCTTACCTATTGGAAAAGTATTTTCCTTATCCCAGCCAACTGGAAACTGACTTGTGACTTGAAGAATCAAGCCATTTTTTCTTCTGAATGTTTTATCATACTAAATATTGTCAAAGAAGTTTTTGTTCTCCATAAATGGGTCTGTTCATAGAATCATAGGGGTTGGAAGGGACCTCGAAAGATCATTTGCTAACCTGGGTAGAGCTGCTCTAGGTCTACCCATCTGTAAGGAAAACTGAATCCAAGCTATTTTTGCTAACAATTTTTGGAGTTAGTTTACCCTTTTGTTGTTACTATCCTGTAACAGTGAGCTCCATAGCTTCATGGTATGCTGTGTAAATAGGGACATAATGAGAAAAGCTGGAAATGATCCATCTATTTCTTGGAGGTTTTGAAACTGCCTGTAGACCACCAAGTGAGGACACTAGAGCCTAGGATGCTATTGTCATGTATAGGATTTTAAATGCCACTGCAAAATGACCTCACTTAGAGCCTGAAAACACGTCTTGTCCCCTAACCATTTCTTCACCTCAGTATACAGCCCACATACTGCTACCATTTGCTCTCTGTCTGCAATAGCATTTACTGTGTCTTACAGCTCATTTCTTTGCCAGCTTCCTGTTTATTATTCAGTCTTCAAAGGGTCACTGCAAGAGCATTACAATGTTCTGCCAGGACATTGCTGTCCTTGTTGCTGATTAATAGACTACTCAGATTTTGATTCATGGGGTCTTGTCTTGGCTCACTAGCTTCCAAACAAGGAATCACAGCACTGGAAGAGTGCTCCCTTGCTGCAATCACTACAGGATTCCTGACCAACCTAGTGACATTTGAAACAGAACCAGCATCCTAATTTTAGTCTCTGAAGCTTCAAAGGGTAGTAAAGCTTCTTAAGAACCTAACCTTAATTAGAAGAGACAGACAAATCTTCTTAATCTAAGCCATCACCATTTCTCTTAGTAATAAATTACTGTGATAGCATTTCACTTAACCCTGTGATACTGGGACTAAGCAATCAATTCATGTCCACAGAGCTAGAATCTATGTCGCTTTTCTATATGGGTAATCCACCAGACTGTACTTGGTGTTGTTTAATTTGAGATTGTGCTTGGGGAAAGAGCACTGCAGCCTCTATTTTAGATAGAAGTGCTTACACCAAGTGATTTCAGTGCTGAGATTTCTAACTAGCTTGAGTTACTCAATAAGCAACTGTAGAGAGTGCAGGTGTTATAGCTTTATAGAGCCAAAGTAAAAGCAGGAGTTAGAAGAGAGGTGCTTAACTTCTCCAGTGAATGTTTATCTAAGAGTAAAATTAATGTCTCAGATCATTACCAAATAAGAATTAAATGAATTTTGCTAGCGGTGGTGTGCAAAAATTATTAGATTGTATGACCATGGAAATAATAATCTATTTGAAGTGTATTAAATTATTGCTTTAATAGAATTTAAAGTAAGTGATGTGTAATTTTACAGGCAAATTTGCAACTGATTTTTAAACACAGTCAGAATGTCCTGTAATTTTGGGCTGTATTTTTGACTTTTGGTTTTCAAGACGAGCATGATGTGATATTTGACAAAACTATAACTGTATCAGTGCTTTGGCAAAAAAACAATAGGATTCAAATCTATTTATAGCCATGCTGTGTATATGATATGAAAGTAAAAGTGATATAAAGATACTATCATTGTAACACTGCACATATTCATGGTCCCTCAATTTAATTAAATCTGTGATCCATAAGCAAACAATTCTGACCTTCAAACAAGCTACAACTGATAAGGCAAGGCAGACAAATAAGAAGGCAAGGAGGAAAAAGTTAACAATAACCTTGCAAAAAGGGACTCGATGGTTCACAGTAACACCACACATCAGGAAATTATGCTGGATCTAGTTGAGCCTGCAGGGAAAAATTAGAGCAGCAGAATGTAATCACCCGCTTTGGAGTTTGGCCAGGATATAGAGGTTAACGTATTTGTGCCTGGAAAAAGCAGCAAAGGGCTTTCAGCACCAATTTATGCTTTGAGGTCAAAGACAAATCTTCTGCTGACTTTTATGGAAAAAAGTGGTGCTATCAGAATAGTCAAATTAGCCTAAAATAGCCTCCCCATTCTTTGCAACACATTAATTCATTATGTGGACTGCCTCAAGTCAATAGATTTTCCCCTGGAAGAATTTAAGCTACTTTTTTTTGCATAGATATGAAAGGTACACTGAGGTGAGGCTAACCCGTAATTTTGTCACAAACATCCACCTATTTATCACATTTCATTCTAGATTATTCTATTTTGGTACATTTTGTTTTATCATATGTGCAAGCTTTCATCCAGTCATTGAAATCTAAGATCAATAAAAGAAATTGAATTGATTATAGAAGATAATGAACTACAGCTTTGCAACTGAATTAAACACTTAGTAGCAATCACACATTAGAATTTCATGTGTCAGGGTCACTTTATGTGCAAATTTGCTTTATTAGATTTGGCAGTCTTATCTAGTAAAAAGTAAGGGAGCAACTTGGCTTTTGTCAACCTTCATTTTTGCTTTAGCTACTTTGTCAACTGTATGAAGACAACAAAGGAGCTAAAAACTATCATTTTTGTCAGGAAACTGACCTCCTCTTATCAAATACAGTCATGTGTACTAAACATCCTCAAGAGGAACAGAGCATCAGGCTTGCTAACTAAATGACAGTCCTTTTCCTGCAAGCCTACCAGAAGGAGTTTACTGTGGAGTTGACTCAGCTGTAGAATCAATGAACACTTTACTCCATTACCTGGACAACGGTGAAAAAAAAGGATGACAAGGGAGATCATGGGACACAGCAGTAAATAAGGTGTTGAGGAAGGAGAAATCACATTTATGTTTTGAAAAATCTGGGGTCAAGGTTGTTTCAGGTCTGCTTTTAAAGGCATGAAGTAAGAACAGATTTGCCCTATTTGGGCATCCTAAAGAACAACTGGAAATGAGAACTTTGGTCAAAAGCTTGTGTATAAATACAACTATGAAGGATTAACCTTGGACAGGAGCCAAGCGTTCTGTGAACTGGAAAGGCTTCTGTCCATCTAGAAAGACCTTTCAATTTTCACTGTCTGGAAGCTGTTCTTGCAGAGGTTTTGTCTTTCTTCTGCTGAACATCCAGTTCTGCTTCATTACTCTATCTGTATTTCCATATACCTAGCTGGAAGTCTAACCAGCTTTTAAACTTCTGAAGGATGTAATCAGATCTAATTTTGTAAACAGTTGTGCCTGAGAAAGGTGTATTGCCTATTTATGGTTTGGACAAAAATGCCCATCACAGCCTCTCTACTACAGGTGACTAATTGATTTTAACATGAGTGAGTCAGGCAGAGACCACATAAGTAGGTCCTCTAGGAGATCTGAGAGGCTGCTAACCTCAACCACTAACCTCACTACAGGAGTATGAGTGTAGGCTTGTACTGACAGGCAAGTGAGAGGGCGCTTGGAGTGTAACCTCTTCCATTTGCACCACTGTATCCAGAAAAAGTTGTCTACTCACAACATCACATGTAAGCTGGTGTAAACCCCCTTCACATAAAGACATACGAAGTTGCCTAATAGTGATTTTGCTTAATTTAACTATTGTTCTGTGTGGAAAAATCTGAATCTCCACCGGTCACTTTCAAGGGCAACTTTAGAGACGAGGAATTGTTTCTTCTACCTGCCCCATTGAAGGACACACCAATAAAACAACACAAAAGTCTATAAAAACATGGTCTTTCACCAGCTTTCTCTAGATACAGAATTTTTAATAGCCTTCTATCCCTTTCAGCTGTTGTACTCCAATATCTTACAGGTCTAGCAGTCCCCTTTAGGCCTCAGGTGCTGCCTGTCTAAAAGCACCTCTTGTAAATAAATGACCAAAACCAAGGGGACCCAATCCTGCTTCAGTATAGCCAAAGGCAAAACTTCTATCAGTGGGAGCACGATGAAGTGGGGAAAAAGAAAAACTTTTTGGAAGAAGAGACTTAGCCAGAGGACCTCAGGTGCTGTTCTGCAAGATGTTAAGCAATCTGCTTTCAAATCTAAGCTGATCAAATGCCAGGAAAGATTGGAACTTGAAATTACATTTTCCTAGGGTGCTGGAAGGCTAATACACTGATTTTAAGGGCTGAAATGGGGTCCAGACCAGACAGAATAGCAAGACAGACTTGCTAATTCTTAAAGGTCTTCTAGAAGGAAAAGCAGGTAGAAAAATGCATTTTTAGTCACATTTGTTTAGTTGTCATGAGGTGCTGGACAACGGGGTAACTAACGTATTAAGTAATGTAATTTCTGAACACACCTAGGTGAGGACTTTGACCTAGATGAAATCAGTCTATCATATCTCTTGATTTTCCTCTGTGGTTCCACCTCTCAAAGATTAATAATTTACAGTACGACACTATTTTGAAGTGCTTTATGTTTGAAATGCTTTATGCCCAGTGACTAATTTGTATCTTTACATCTTTATGACACAAGGGTTCAGAAAATTCATCAAAAGAGACTGAAAATTCATTGAAGACTAGAAGTAAATTAAACTCC
This sequence comes from Merops nubicus, assembly GCF_000691845.1. NCBI lineage: Eukaryota > Metazoa > Chordata > Aves > Coraciiformes > Meropidae > Merops > Merops nubicus. The sequence goes on from NW_008587798.1 coordinate 63,777, forward strand.
AAATAATATCCGACTAGGGGCAAGACAAACGCTTTTTTAACATCAAATATTCCAGTCTAAGAAAAAATTCTTGCAGCCTATCTCAGGACTTGCTGTACAATAAATCAAGCACGGAATACAAAATTAAGGGCCCTAAAAATAAGACCAATGTTAACATTTGGATTGAGCTATAATTTTGAAATCATCAGTGATAATTCCAAAGCAAATTTAGGGACTTTATGAACCGTCTGTCCTCAGCTTAGCAGTACATTGATGTGACATGACAAAGGCAGAATGCTTTCTGTACTCACAGCTGGAGAAAGAAGGGATGCAGCTAGCATCATTCTCAGTGCCTCTGACTTCCCTGTGTTGTGGTGGCAGGGACAGCATTTGGCACAAACCTGAACCAGGACCAGAATCACTTCTCTGTGTTCTGTAGGAGGTATGTGTCTCCAGGAAGATACTTAACTGGTCTCCTTTATGCATTTAAATATTATACAGTCATAAATGTGAATGTAGAGACATTTTCTTAAATTGAAAATTATCCTAGTGTGCACACAGATTCAATATTTGATGTACAGAATAATTTCTGAATTGAAATGGGAAGATAAATCTTGCTTTTTGTAGAGGCACAAGTTTATTGCAAAGCACATATGTATTAAACTGATTCTGGGTCTCTACAGACAGTTTGGGATCAGTGAAATAATTCTGCCCCACTGAAGGGTGTCTACACATAAATATTCTTAAATGAACAATTTTCACATGAGGATCACAGTCTTTTGTTGCTCAAGACTGCATGTTTGTTTCTTCTTCTCTGAAAAAAAAAAAAAAATCCAAGCCCTGTAATTTGGAATATTGTATGGAGATTTTGAGAGGTGTTGGTGTCCACCAAAACTAGGGCTAGGTAGGTAGGAGATACTGAAGCAGCACTGAAAGCTGGGACCACGCCACCAGTCAGTGAGAACCCTAAACCTGTTTTTGTTTTGCAACTGATTAATAATAATCCACAAAACTGTAACATGCAATTGGCTACAGAAGAAAGAAGATGATTGCTTCAATCTGCAATTGTGACCTTTGGGTAGGGTAGGGTCTGACTGCTTCTATTGTATTGATGGCAGTTCTGGTTTAATACTTCAGATTATATTTAGTTTTTGAAGAACCGTACTCTTCCATAAGAAAAATTAAGCTTATCAAAAATACAGTATTGAAATTATTTACTAAGAAATGACAACTAAATATATTTGGTTTATAGGCAGTGTTCATCCATAACATTCAGAATTGAAAACAAATTCTCAAATACTAAATTCTCAAAATATATTAAAATGTAGTTAAAATTCAATAAAGGGAAAGTTGTTGCCATCACCAGACTAATGAGTGTTACTGATAATCTTAGGGGAAATATAGAAAAAAACTGTATTGAAAATAAATGGAATATAATATCATAAACATAACTGCATGAATATTTTAGAGAAAAAAGAAACAATCTGGGGAGATTAGATGTGTACTTTAAATTTTTAAAAGTTGAAATTAAACTCTAAGCTTCTTGTATATAAAATACATTTTAAGGCAAATACAGTATTAAAATATTTTTAAAGTAATTTCTTGATACATGCTGCTATTCATGACAACACATTATTTTACCTGGAAATATAAGTATAATTAATGGAAAAAAGCTAGATAATTATTACTTTGCTTAAGTACATCCTTCTGTATTTCAGTGATGCTTGTCCATAAAATACAAATAAATTTTAGCTACACGTAAAGTTGGAAGAGCCTGAAAAGGGCACATTCTTTGAAAGATCTAGTAAAAAAAATAATTAAAATCATAACCTGGCATATTCTCATATATTCCATATACAAATTTTATACTCTGACTCATTGTACACTTATTATAATTTTGGAGACAATACACTGTATTCCTCATATTAGAGTGATTAATCTCACTAAGTATGCAATTAAACCTTCTGAAACTTGAGGTGGAAATTTATGGGTTCATAATTTGAATAGCCACTTAAAATGTTGTTAAAAATTTCTGTTTAACTAAAGTAGGCGGGCGGAGCCAGATCTGTAAACACTGGTAAGTCAATAAGGAAGTTGCCTTGTTGCTAAAGCATGATTTTTCCTTAGAAACATTATACCACAGAAATTACAGCTATAATAATAACAGCCTTCATGATATGATTTTTTTTCACCCTCTAATGCAAACTTCTCTATTTCCTTTCTAGAAACATGCACTTTAATCAACAGGAGAATTAACCAGACTATTGCAAAGTATTCAGCACTCGAGGGGGATAAAATTTCTTTGCTGAAGAAAGCCAAATTTCATCTCTAGGAAATCATAAACTTCTCAAGGGTTGGGTCAGTCTTTAAAAATTCTAATCTTTGAAGAAGAAAGTTGAAATCTGATTCCTAAACAGTGCAGTTAGGTGGCTTTCTGCAGGGAATTTCATGAGCTGAGTAGTAATCTCGTGTCTCTTTCCTACAGGATCTATGGATATTTTTCCTCAAAGACACAAAATGTTATTGATGCCAAAAGAAAATCTAGAATAGCTCAGCATCCTACAGTATCAGATTTACAGGGTCAAATTCCAGTTTCCTCTTTACTTCAAAGGGAACCTAGCTGTGAACTTCAGAGGAGAATATTTCACTGTTTGCAAATAGATATTCTTTCAATAGAAATGTATAAAAACATCTCACTGGCTAACTGCATTTGAAAGAAAGCAGTGCTTATGTTTGTTCCTGCAAAGCTTACATAGACTATCACCTCCACCCTGGCTGACGTCAAACCCCAAGGACTTAATACAATACCTATCTATGACAGAGAGCTATTGCCATTCATTTGTGCTTTTGGGTTTTTTGTTTGTTTGTTTGTTTGTTTTTCCTCCATGGACCTTTTATTAAAAGCTCTTTCCTCAAGAGAGCATAATGGACTCATGGCCTAGAACCTAATCTAATACATTATCTACATTCTAGTGCTTCAGAGATGTCTCAAAGTCACACTGTCTGCTGCTGCAGTGACAGAAATAGTAGAAGAGTAGAACTCAAGCACCATAGTAGTATTTCTCATTTATGTTTATTGGCTTACAGCCTTTTTTAGGCATTACGTAATTCTCTGTGGACAGGCAGCCTTGTTCCCAATGTAGGAACTGGGAATGAAGAGTCAAATGCTGTGCTGATGCTGAGGTTAACAGGTAGCACCACAACACATGTAATAGAACGTGAGCAGGCTTTACTCTAGCTTCTTCAGGTGCCAAAGAAAAATGAAGTCCAAATTAAAGCTTGAGAGCTAAGATTTTAGCCTATACTCCACAGGCTTCCCAAAGTCTCTCCCTATCTTCTCAAGCAGCTAATCCTACTGTAGGCAATGCTGCTGTGGTTTGCCTGTTGTTAATATGTTAAACAGGTATTTCTAAAGCTGGTTTTTGAGCACTGAAGGTATCACAATTATACCTTTGTTTGGAGTAGAGAGATATCCAAAGCTTCTGATCTTGATTCTGATGCTGATGGGCTCTATCACCTGAGAAAGTCTCAATGCCTTCTTTCACTACCGCACTGAGGATGATGCGGTTTGCTATCATTAATGATCCACTTTAGATGAAAATAGTAAATTACCATTATTTGTATTTCACTGGAATTTCCATCTAAAAATTTCTAGATCAGTGACACTTACAAAACATATGTCCAAATTTCCCTAAAATAAGACTGCTTTTATTTTAGATGCTGCATGCTATAATGCAGAGACTTGCCTAAAAACACATTAGAGAGCAGTAGAGAAGAAATTAGGAAACCAGTTTCTTAATTGAGGATCTTTAGTCCCAGGTTGTAATCACTAGAGATGTTTCCTTCTGGTGTTTGGAGTTCAATGCTGTTTCCTAGATAATAGTACTCAGTATGAATCTGTGAATATAAAAGGCTCAGATATTCTGAATTTTTATCAGTGAAATTCTGTCATAGGTGAATGTTTCTGACTCCAGAAGGCAGCAGGAGGGACTGAGCACCAACATTCTGGCCCACAGTCTTAACAACTCTATATTATCATTTTTCATACAAGCAAGCAGCCTTCTAACCAGAATTAGCTAATGACTTGAAAGAAATGAAATGAGCTTTAATATAAAAAGATCCCAGAGTAAATATTAGATACTGCTGTACAAAGCCAAGAAGACGAATGTTTTAATACTTATTTAATTGATAATGAGATTAAGAGAAATATGCAAGGACCTACCTGTACAAGTTGGACAAAAGCTGCATCCAGAATAGTCTGGAATCTTCTATATTTTTGACCAATACAGACTGTTTAGATCATCATAGTTGTAAACGTCAAACTAAACATATTCAGGACTTTCTTGGACTTCTGTTTCTTGTTTTTTTCTCTTTCGCTTTCTTTCCTTCTCTCTTATCTTTTTCTTTCTTGTTCTTCCTTTTTCTGCTGCTCTGTTTATATCGTGTAACTAAGCACTGTGCTGGTCTGGCAGGTGGCTAAGCAAGTAAACAGTAAGGTTCCTTCTCTCGCTTGCAGACCAAGCCTACCAGCTCCTGGTTTGAAGTTGAGGGCAACGTCATGTCTGCTGAGGCTGTTTACACCATCCCTTCCTTTCCCATGGTTTTGCTTGGTGGTTTTTTTTTTTTTCTGTTTTGGTTTGGGGTTTTTTTTGATAGTTCACTCGCCAGGTAACAAGAGTCAGCTTCTTTTAGGGAATGGCTCAATATAAACCTCTGGGTCCGTCGACAAATTAGAACTCAATTGGATTACCTGACGCACACAGGAGCTTTACATCTAAAGCTCTGTAGACCGAAGTCACTTTCAGCCCCCTGCCAATCTGGAGAGAAACAGTACACCAAAGCAGAGATTGATGGTCTAAGGGAGTGAATGTGTCTTTTATGAGCAGCAAAATCCTTCAGACTCAATAAACAATGCAAACAACATTTTGATGGGTCTGTCTAGCAGGGAAAAAAAAAAAAAAAGGAATTTGATTTTTTTAAAAATATTGCTTAGTCTGAAAAACTCTGGTTAATTATTGCAGGGTGCAGCTGTGCTCAGAGCAGGAGGGCAAAGGGAGCTGGTGGGATGCTGCAGAGCTACTGTGAGCTGGGCATATGAAAGTGAAGAGAAAAAAAACCCTTAGCAAAAGGAAAGTAAGTTCTATTGGACTTATTCCATAAGCTCTTCACACTAATTGTTCTTCTGTTCTTCCCAGCTTTGTTTCTATTTGCATTCTGTTTTGTTACTTCCACCTTCAAAACAGCTCTCTTCTAGTTTGAGATAAATAGAAGTCCCTCTGCCTCCAAAAAAGTCTAAATTCATTCATGTACTTACAAATGTTAAAGAAAAAAAAAAAAAAAAACACCAGAAGAAATTATCAAAATGTATGTTATGAATTGCAATGGTCAGTATACACTTCTATGATAATGTTAATATTCAGATATAGAAGACAACATTTTACTTTTAATAATTTTTTTTTTTTTTTTTTAATTTAAATTGGATGACACAACAGAAAATGGGACACCACACAAAAGTTCTTTTGCTGTCCATGTCTGTGTTAGACACAAGTCCAGGTTATTTTACCATCAGAAGCTGAAATCACCATTACCCTAAATCCTCATACTGTTTGACTTATAAGCTGATACTCAGCCTCGTTGTTCTTTACGTCTTTTCCTTCCTTGGACTGTAAGACTTTCTCCATTCCTTATTCTCATCCTCCATAAGTGCTCTTCTGAGAAGCTGTTGGAGGATCCTTCATTTTCTCCCTCTGGCTTTATGTAAGCATTTCAGAAAGCTTCATTTGTGTACTCTTTCTCTCTATAATTTGTCACTGACCAATGTGATTTGCAAATGCAATTTCAGCTACAACCTCTATGCCAATGCCTCACAGATGCCTCCACTGTAGATTTGTCCCTTCATGTTCCAGTGAAAACCTTGGATTTTCTCTCTTTGCCTAACTTGATGCAACCAGTCATTTAAGTTCAATGTGGCTAAAAAAAAGCACTCTCTTATTTCTGTGCTTCTAAGTCTTTTTCCCCTGTGCAGTCATTGTGGATGATGCCACTGTTACTCCTTGCCCATACCCTGGCTTTCACATCCAGTTTAATCTTCTTTCTAGATAAATCCTTCCACTATATCTGGATCTTGATGTGTGGTTTTGAATAAAATTTACAAGCTATGGTCCTCTTTATCTATCTTTTAACAAAATTTACTCAGGCTTTCATCATCTCAATTGCTGTGAATCCCTCTCTTTTGACACTGAAAAATGCAATTTTGCCTTATCCAAAATGTCACTGAAAACATACATCCATTTTGCTGCATTCTCACATTGGGCACATCACCCATATTTTTGTATCCCTTCTCTGGTTCCTTTCCTTTATAGCAGCAAAAGAAATCTATTTTTTTTTCTAAATTTGATCTCAGTCCAGAACTCATAAATCTGATCTGAAGGGCAGTCTGACAGGAAGGCAGTCAGGAATAACTTTAGGTAGAAACATCTTACATCTGAGATGACTCAGAATATTTTGGAATTGGCAAATCAACATTTACTGATAAATCTTTATCAACTGTGCAATAAAGACTATTTGTTGACCTTTCTCCTGTGATCACTGGGACTGATACTGGTCTTCACTTTTTGGATTCATGGATCCAAATACCAACAGATCAGCAAAAGGTTATTGTTGATAAAAAGAGACTTGGAGCATTGATGCACCTCAGGATGTATTCAGCCTGATTGTCCAATTGCAGGATTGGCTGAATCCATCCTGCTAGTCATGCTAGCAGGAGAAAAGCAACACAGAAGTTTGGGGCACTTCCCTCCCCAGGTAATGAGTGGGGAGGAGATGGGCAGTTATTTACAGTGGTGCATTTGTAGCCACCAGACTTGATTTAAGTGTGTGTATAATGATGTTTGTGGAGTTAATAGGGTGTGTGGCTTATTGAATCATTTTGCTAGAAATAATGTGTTGTGTGAATATGCTCCCATTAAATTGGGTAGAAATGTTGATTTGATTAACTAATCAAAGTTCCTAAATATTTTATGCTCCATTACTTTAAGAAGTTACTCAATCATTCTTCTTATGAAAACAGGGGACCAATGAAAATCTGTGGTAGTTCTGTTGGTGTAAGCAATGGTTCCAGATCTGTGAAATGAAATTTTCCCTCAGAGTTTCCTCTCTGTTTTAAATAGCTATTGAAAACAACCATTTCAGAAAAATATTCACATTGTGTTGGTCGGAACCAAAGTAGAATTTCAGACTCATAAATTCAAAACGGACAGCATGAAAGCTTCAGCTGCATTCATTCTATTCACCTAATGAATCCTTACTGTGTACAGATGACATGTATGTAATTGTGGCAAAGTTTATGTAACTAGATCACTATGAAAGAAGGTTAACAAGATGAAAGACTGTTTATCCCAGTGAAGGAATTGCTGGATGGAGGCTTAGGATATCCCTTATGTTCCGTCCAGCTTTCTGAGAGCTGGCAAGGGTTAGAATCCAATTATTCTTTGACATTAATGCCTTTTCATCCCACAGAAGCTGGAGTGTGGGAAGCTCTTAAAGTTTACATAAAGGTGAGGATTATTATTTACTTCTCAGCTGATGGTGGTGCAAGCAGGCTGTCTAAACTACAGCCACAGGTCAGATGTGAAGTTTCTGTTAAACAGAGAGGACTCACAATGCTTCTGTTAAGTTTTAACTGATTTTACTTCAGAGTCCCATGGAACAGATCATAAACTGTTCGAGTTGTCGTCGCTAAATGGAGATCACTTAAGGTTTCAGAAATATCAGGGAATGTTCCTTTTTGTTTTAAGATTGCTTGAGTCATATAATAGGACCTAACCACCTCTGATAGTGAACTTCCATGCATCATCCCTGTGCCCAGTATACATTAAAAAAAAAAAAAAGAAGTTTTATTTGTTTTATTTCCACAGTCTAAGCAGATTGGAATTGGTCCATTCATCTATACTTATCTTGGCAAAGTAATACAGGGATGTGAGTCTATCCTCTTGTTTTGGTTTTTTCTGTCAAAGGTATTTCCTTCGGGGAATCCAGTCTGATTTGTGTAGCCCTGATCTCAGTTTTGAACAAAAACTCAAGAGGCAAACACATAAGCAGGATATAAAGAAAAGATCTCTGTAAGGAAATTAATTTTGAATTAATAACTGAACAAATATATCTGAACAGCTTTTTTCCTAAGTTAATTAAGAAAAAAAAACACTAGACTGAGAGTGGAGGTGTTTTGTGGTTTGTTTTTAAGTTTGTGTTTGAAGGGGGCAAGAAGGAAGCATAAGTCTTACCTGCCACTGGTGACAGTAACCAGTTTTCCTTAAGAACAGTAGTTGGCAAAGGCTGCCTCAAATCCCTGGGAGTCTCTAGATCTCCAGAAAGTTCAACAAATGCATGAGACCAAATTAAAATACCACTTTGAATGCAATCTGTTTAATTTGCTTTTGCTTCTTATACTGCTTTTGAGATGTGATATGAGGCAATAAAACATGACTGGACTAGTAACTCATGTTTGTGATACCTGATTGCAGCTCTGCTTATCCCGTAAATAATTCAATGAGTGTTCCTGAGATAGGTCCTCCAATGCATCTTTTAAGGATACAAGAAGAGTGGGTGTAAAACAATTAATTTGTAATATGAAGTACAAAGTGGCACTGTTTAGTGCCAAATGATTTCAGACTGTAATGGAGTTACTCTCTAAATAACAACTATAAGTTCAGACCATTAATCTAAGGAAAGAAAGAGTGAAATGTCTTTAAAGGTTTCTGGAATATGGTGATGGAATTCTCAGTGTACACTCCACATATAGTTTCTTTAAAAACAGCTGTTTTGCCCAGCAATGACATGGATGCTGGTTATAAGGGGAAAAAAAAATCTCTTTTCTCTTTTGGAAAAGAGATTTTATATTTGGGTTGCTCTTGGCCACCACAATGAAACCTGCAGACATTCAGGTATACTTGTGTGTATCAGATTAACACCTTACTTACAGAGTGAAATTTATCTTTCTCTGCAAAAGCTGAAGGGATCAAAATGTACCTTCATTTCCTAAAATGAGTGTACATAAGTGGTCACAGAGGAATATTCCACAATGCAGTGATGTGTGCAGGCACCAAACTAGCACAAAGAGGTACAGTTTCATCCAAAGGGAATAATTTGCTACTGCAGTTACCCTCCTTATTCTGTGTAGTGTAGTTTTCTCAGGACTCAGTCATGGTATTTTGAATTACAGGCATAACACAGGGTATTAATTATTTTCAAAATGCTTTGGCAAGTTCATAATAAAATGCCAGGTCAAAAGAGATAAAACTAAGTTGTCTATAGTCCTCTGTCCTCTGCCAGCTGTTAAGCTCACAGTTGCCACATTTATTTGTTGTCTGGTTTTTCTGGTTTTGTTTTTTTTTTTTCAGAATTACATTCAGAATTTACTAAATTTTTGTGTTGAGATCATTATATGAAATGCTAGATTCAACTAACACTTAGACAGGATGTCAGATAATTGGTGTTGACCAATTTCATTTTAAATGCAGCCATTTTCTAGCTTTTTTCAGCAATAATGTATGAAAAATTATCCAAAGTGGGAGAGGTATTAGTGTTTAGGAGTTGAAATTTAAAAACTTGACAAGAACTGGTGCACTCCTGATAAGTAGTTTGGTTTTTTGTTTGTTTGTTGTTGTTTTTGTTTTTTTTTTTTTTATACAGAAAGAAACAGTGAACAAGTTCAGGGCTGAAGAACATTGAATGTTGGCTGGAGAGAATATAACTAAAAGTTTTCTCCTTTAGGATCCTCTGAGTTCAGTGCCAGTTGTCAGTGGTGTTGTCCAGTGTAAGGTCACTAAATTTTCATCAACTTTAAATGGTCTTATGTAGCAGAAACCATGAACAGAGGATAGTACAGGGGCTCTACCAGCTATGATCACCTTATCATGATGAAAGAAACGGCTGATATAGAAGTCCCTATTGCCTTGTTCTGAATCCTGGAAATGCCTTTTGTTCTGGAATATTTCTTAAAAGCCAAATATAAAGTCTTCATTGATAAGGGTGCAGGAAGGGAGAATGGGTGTGTCAGTATGTAATTTAGGGAGACAGAAGTGGGGTACAGATATAAATTAGAAGTATGTTTGGTAGCTTACTGAACTAAACCCCACAGCTGAAAAGATGCACAAATTTACAGTCAACTTTTCCTCAGTAAAGAAACCACAACAACTTGGTTGTAACTTAGGAGGAATATATTGTCACAATCCAGGCTGGTGAACCCACTGTTTAACGTTGTTCTCAGATAATGCCAAACCCCAAGAACTTTCCCTAAATTAGGCCATGCAAAATTTCAGTTGAGTAGCAGTATAAATAAAGAACACCCTGTGCTGTGTTAATATCAGTGTATAGTAAATATAAGGCATGTGATACCATAAACAAGGTTTCCTAATAGGTAAACCACACTTCTCTCCACGAACAGTTTGCAGCTGGCTGTCTGTGTCTAACGACTGTACGTATTTGGCTGCCTCTTTACTCAGTATACCTACTAACAGAAATTGGCTGCACACAGAATTACGACAGCTCGTGAAGAACTTCGCAGGATCAGCAAAGAAGTGGTTGATAGTATTAATGACATCTCAGAGAACACAGTTTCTTGACTAGACATACAGAGATGTCATTTCTACTGAGCTTCAGTATCCCTTAGCCACGAGCATGGCCCGTCACGTTCACAGTTATAACCTGTCGCATGGTGCCCCACGGTGGCTGCTTGCCTTCTGTTCCACTTGGTCGAGCCAGCAAGTGCTCAATTCATTCTGCTTACCATTAAAAACCAAGTATTTACCCCAGTTCGTGATTGCTTGCTAATAGTCGGAATTCAAGTGTAAAGCAACATTTGGCAACTACTATTTCTAGTTCCGTTCAAAGAGGGAATACAGGTCTCTCCAGATAGCTGCTTGAGGTTCATTGCATACTGCTTCTCAAGACATAATTCAATAAAAAATATAGCTGATACAATGTTTCTTTTGTGAGTTTTGTTTTTATTGATTTAATTATTAAAATGAAACATTTTAACATCAGCTGTATTTATCAACAATTAGAATGTGAGAAACTTGGTTCATTTCTCTTTGTACACTTTTTGGGCTGTAATATATCAATTAATTTGGGTTTTAATTGTGATTATTTTCCAGCAGATTTCTGTTTTAATTTCTTATGTGAAATGCAGCCCCTGTGCCACAAACAATAGGAAAAAAATGTTGAAGAAAATATATTATTACCAAACAGCTTTTTGTATTTTACATAAACATTGTACTATTTCAGGAATTTTCTAAAATTCTTCAAAGTCTGGGTTTTCTTTCCACATATATCTCCCTTATCAAACAATATTAATCAACCTGTTTTGGTGAGACGACTTGGATTTTGATCCTGGTTGTGATTTAATCAAGCCTTACTCTGGAAAAACTTGGTCCCCCGAGCACCCAAAATTCTTGTTGATGTCTTATTGATGAAATAATTAGTGAGGTGAGGAGAAGGGTTGTTAATTTGTTTCATTCCAGAGGGTGGCTTTCACTACTGCAAGGTACCTAGCTGCCTATGTGATAATAATATAGAGATCTCTAAAATAAATGAGTGATAGAATTACAGTGGCTGCATGTTTGCACACATAGCTCAGCCTGAGAAGTCTCATGAATTATTTTTTTGGCAATGCAATCTATTGAAGAGAAAGGCTAGACGGTCATTCTTTCAAAGAAATATTTTAAAATAGATAACAAAAAAGATTTTTTTTAAAAAAAATAAGTACACGGTTCTTTGTCTAAATTTTGGCATCTTCTTGTTAGAACACAAGCCTGGAATATCTTGTTTCTATTTTCAGGTTGTTTTAAAATTTCAAAAAAGAGATACCTGAAAACCAGCTATTGTGGTGTAAGCAGTTACCACCTTCTATCTGTTCACTATGGTCCCACTCAGCTATGTATTATATCAATCCATTTTGGTGCAAAAATAATTCATTATTCTTTACTACAGATGTTTTGTGGACAAAAATTACTACTCCATACATTTTTGGGCGTGTTGTTTTATGTTATAGTTTCTCATTTTTGGCATTTTTATTTTTTACAGCAAAACTTGGTTAAGATACTCAGCTCTGTGGCCTTGACTCCAAAGATTTCAGCCTGGATTGTTTGCTTTGCAGTTTATAAACATCAGTATGTTAACACTGTATTTACTACCTTGGTTGTGGTAAACGAAAAGAACTTAATGTAAATAATAAAAAATGACAAAACTACATTTTAATGTAATTTCATGATTGTTGAATGCAGATGTTTTAATATGATGTCTGCAAACATACTTTTATGTCAACGTACTGGAGTGAGAAATCTCGCAGTATTTTGACATAATTCAGATTTTACTGGCACTTTTAAAAATCAAAATATTTATTAAACACTCAACAACTGTTTATTTTAAGGCAGCAATCCAAATCCAAGACTAATGCTACACCAAAACTGAAGTGATAAGAGAATGTAAGCAGAGTAAGCAGAGGAGGATTTTCATTCTCCAGATAGTTCATTAAAGTAATTTTGGAGTTTCTATTATTAAATAAAACTGTTCATCAGATTCTTTGTATATATAAATTTTCATGTTTATTCTGGAAAGTAAAATTCAAGTTCTGAGGTGGGTGATTCTCTTTATTTTGCTGGACAGACAAATACCAGCCTTCAAACTTTCTCATGGGCTGCCATGCACCTTTATTGTCAAATCTGTCACCAAAATTCCTGTCAGGTTATGTCATTCTGTGGCCTCAGCAGGGCCACAGTCTGAGTCCTTGCTACTAAGACCCCAGCCCCTGACAGGTAGCTACACTTCTTTGTGTAGTCTTCTCTCTTTATATTGTCCTGTAAAACTTTTTTTTCTTTTTTTCACTTCTGCTACTGATCGTGAATGAACGAATATGAATCTCCCACATGGTAACCTATGTGTTCTGTTGTAATGAATCCATGCTCTTGCTCTCTACCATATCCTTCCAATCTGTTAAGAGGTCCAGAGAAAAATACTGGTTTTGTTGAAGTCTGTTGCAAAATACTTGTTCACTTTCATGGACATTAGGTTTTCAGTTTTGTATTTTCTTGGATAACACTCAGGACAACGCAGAAAACTGCTTCCACCCAGACAGAGGCAATATGTGAGTATGATCATTATGCTTGTCAGAAAATACTTCCACCAAGCTGTTTCAAAAACAACACTATAGTGATGCTCAGTGATATTCTCAAAGTTTTATTTTCTTACATAGCAACTTGGTTTTGAAAAATTGATTATACACTTAATCAAAGAAACTTTTGTCCTTGCTTAGAGAGGTATTATTTCAATGTCTTGCAAATTTTACATAGTGTTCAGGAACTTTACGGCTTATCTGTCAAATTATTTTAAATTTTTAAACCACTATATTAGTAAGTAAGAAATTTATGGTGTGAAATTCCTATCTTCATTTAACATTTTTCTTTCATAAAATCTTTACATATTTTGGAGCCCCTATTGAAATAGATAATGCCTCTTCATCATGCTTTGCAACACCACCAGTCTGATCTTTTTGTGCAATTTCTGCATCATTATTTTGCTTGCTTATCAGCTCTGTGTGCAAGATAGCAACAGATGCTGGTGACATACAAAGTTGTGAGGACATTTTAAAAAGTCACTTAGAAATATATCTCTGTTTAAAGTATCGACTTTGCAAGTCATAAAATCTTAATGAGAATTTGATTATGCCCTAAGAAAGAAGTATGACTAACCTGAACACTAAGCAAAACACCATTTTATACTTTAAAGGGACTGTTGTCCTTCTTAATTTGCAAATCTCAATGCAGTATTACTTCAAATGGGATGATCAGGAAAAATAACTCTTCCAAAAAGCTGAGGAGTAACATTGGTGAACTGTAAGGCAACAAGATGATCTTGTTGCAAATAACTGAGCTGGCTGAACATGATGTCACCCCACCTGTGTCTTGATGTGCAGAGAAGACCAGAGGTTAACACCAGAGGTCTATTTGTCAATAGAAAGAAAGAACTGAAGATGCCATGACCTATATCAGCCAAAATTAGCAGGGTTAGTTTAATCTGTTTGTGAAGGTGAAAATGGCCTGCCCAGATTGAGTTTTGCCGGCAGTGTATTTTGAAGATTCATATTGCCCCTTCTGCTAGCTGATCTTTGCCTTTGGCATACATAAACATGGAAGGGAATGCAATAGCTGTCTGTCATCTTACATACTGAAACAAGAAAAAGCCTTGAAAAAGCCTCAAAGCTAAAAAATGGCCAATTCAGTTCTGGGGCTGTCCCATGGAAATGATCAGAGGTGAGGTGGGAGGCGTGTCTTAGAAACACACTTAGAGCCCAGTAGCATCTAAAGAGAACTGGAGATGGAGTCTGAGCAATAGTTTTGGTTTGGTTTGGTTAGATACAAAGGAAGTATTATAGGCTGTCTGTGGGGATCTGGAAAAGAACCACTTCTAATATATGGAGTGAAAATGAGTTGCTAAAATTAAGTGAGAATTTTAAGTGCAGAGAGTGCAGAGTTCTCACTTAAATGAGCATATGAGTAGTATATGGACAACTTTACGGAAGTGAAGCTTCTAACACCAAGATAGTGGGCAAAACTGGAATATTCTGAAGCACCACCTTTACCATGTTAAAATCTATGCTTATTAGAGATGGATAAAAGCTACTAGCTGCAACAATCTCAGTATAATCTTTAGCATCTTCAGAAATATGGCATATGCCACTTAAGTGTATGACAATGAATTAAATGTGAAATGTCCATGTTTACAGTTTTACCTATTTTAAAATACTGTTCATTAGGCCTTTTCTGTGCTGTATTGTAAAAATATACAAAGGCTTGCTTCAGCCATATTGATATGGCTTCAAGGTGCTGTGGGGCCTCCTTTTGTTTGTAACCAGGGATACTCCTAAAGAAAAAAAAGTAGAGAAAAAAAAAATTATATGCCACAATTGAAAAACTAGGAGTACTTATGTCAGGTGCCAAGAGACAAAGACAATAGTAACGAATAACTCAAAATTCCACAAACAGGCACTGAAGATTTAGAGGAAAACCAGCACCAAAACAGATGCAGATGAAGAAAACGTTACAACACCACAGACACCCAATAATGAGATAAAGCACTGCCATGCCAGGCGTGCAACGGGAAGCCTAGAGCTGCCAGGGCCATGAAAGAGGTCTAGGAGCAGCAGAAAATACTGATGCCAGACCGTGATGGTTGGCTGCCAAAGCACCGGCAGAGACCATAAAGGCAAAGACCTGGAAAATGCATGTCTTTTAATGAAACCCCCAGCAGGAAGGGCGGCCTGGCTAAGGGGTATAATTCAGGAAAGGAACCGCTCCAGGGGAAAGGGTGCGGAAGAGTCGGAGCCATGCCGGTGCCAGGCGCGGATGCAGCGCCCCCGGAGAACCGGGAGCCGCACGCCCCCGCCGGGGCCCGA
>NW_008587799.1:0-1275 GCF_000691845.1 Merops nubicus
GTTCGGAAAAGGGTGGAAATTGGGGAGGAAATAGAGGGGGAAGTGAGATTTGTGGGGAGAATTTGGGTGAAAAGGGGGGGGATTGGTTAAAAATGGGAATTAAGGGGTGGGTGAGGGAAATTTGGGTTAAAATGAGCAAAATTGGTTAAAAATGAGGGGAATGAAGAAAATAGAGGGGGAAGTGAGATTTGTGAGGAGAATTTGGGTGAAAATGAGCAAAATTAGTTAAAAATGGGGGAAATGAAGGGGTGGGTGAGGGAAATTTGGGTTAAAATGAGCAAAATTGGTTAAAAATGAGGGGAATGAAGGTCAGTGAGGGAAATTTGGGTAAAAATGAGCAAAATTGGCTAAAAATGGGGGGAATGAAGAGGTCAGTGAGGGAAATTCGGGTGAAAATGGGCAAAATTGGTGAAAAATGGGGAAATGAAAGGGTGGGTGAGAGAAATTTGGGTGAAAATGATCAAAATTGGTTAAAAATGAGGGGAATGAAGGTCAGTGAGGGAAATTTGGGTGAAAATGTGCAAAATTGGTTAAAAATGGGGTGAATTAAAGGAGTTGTGGAGGAAAATTGGGTGAAAAAGTGCAAAATAGTTTAAAAAATGAGAAAAATGAAGGAGAAAATGGGGAAATGAGGAAATTGAGGGAAAATTGTGGGGATATGGGGGATGTTGAGGGGTTTATGAGGGAAATTTGGGTGAAAACAAGTGAAATTGGTTTAAAAAATGGGGGGAAATGGAGGAAGTTGGGGAAATGAAAGGATTTGAGGGATATTTGGGTGAAAATGAGCTAAATTGGGTTAAAAAAGTGGAGGGGAAAGAGAATGGGGAAAATGGAGAAAAATGTGGGGTGGAAATGGTTGAAATGAAGGGATTTGTGAGGGAAAATTGGGTGAAAAAGGCACAAAACCAGTTAAAATGTGGAAAACAGGGAAAAGGGAATTTTTAAGAGAAATTTGGGTGAAAATGGGTGAAATTGGTTAAAAAAAGTGGGGGAATGGGAGAAAAATGTGGGGAAAGGGTGGAAAAAGGTTGAAATGAGGGAATTTGTGAGGGAAAATGGGGTGAAAATGGGCAAAAATGGTTGAAATAGGGGGTAAAGGGAGATTTGGAAGGGAAATTGGGGTGAAAATGAGCAAAATTGGTTTAAAGGAAGGGAAAAGAGGAAACGAGGGGGGGAACGGGGCAAGTGAGGGGAAAATGTGAGGAAATGAGGTGGAAAAGAGGGGGAAATGGTTTAAATTAAGGGATGTGTGGTGGAAAATTGGGTGAAAAAGCC
>NW_008587800.1:0-28467 GCF_000691845.1 Merops nubicus
TTCTTCCTCAAAGAACTGGAGAACTGATTCATATAAATTCCAAATTCTCTAAACACTCAATAAGTCCAGAGCTGCTCACTTCTTGTATTTGAAATTGCTAACAAGATATCCAAAACAAGTATCATCAAATCATTCTCCAGGATGTTCCACTACATTTGTTGCTTATTCCATGAAAGCTTTTATAACATAATAAGGGACATTTTAATATCACCACATGTATAAATTAAAAAAAAAAAAAATAAATCCAGTATTAATTAAAAAGATTTAAGAACTTAATACAAGGTTTTCTGTACAGTTGTAATGTTTTCTAACAGAAGAGGTCCATAGGTATAGTTTCAGTTTCATAATTTCAAACCTGTAAACAGTGGCATTATTATTAGAATAATTTAGTAATATATCAGCCCTTTCTGCCTTAACTTCATAAAATATAGAATATGAGAGGTAAAGAAAACCTTCTGACATTATTAATAGAACCTTGTGGAAGAACTGAAACCTAAGCATCTGCTTATGCATCTCCATGTCAGGGCAAACTCCCTCCATGTTATGAAGACTGGGAAACACGTATGTTATGATTTTTAGAAGCTGAAATGGGAAAAAAACTCCACCAACTTCTCTTTCATGTTCTATCACAAGGTTAAGGAAGATATTTCAGAACTGGAAAAGTACTCAGGGCTCAATTTATACTCTTCCAAATAAAAGAAAAATTCCTAATTAAAAAATTGCTAATTAAAAAATTCCTAACTCTTCAGTGCAGAGGCATACATCAAGACAGGCCACCTTTAGAATTGACAGAAAGCAAATAGAAGGCATTTCAGTATGCACTTTTTCACATCCTAAAGTGGAAATTCAAACAGATCAAATTACTTCAAATGTGTAATTTTTCCCCTCTTAATTTAAGAGGAGTTTATAGTAGTCATCTCAGATGGAGGTAATAATATAGTAGTACAGCACGCAAAGTTATGTGAAATTAATCTCCTCCACTGACTCCAGATTTTTGCTACAACCACCATCTGTTGTGCTTGAAAACTTTTCCAGCTACTGAAAAAAAGGTACATAAACAGATTCCATCTTTCTCGTCTTCATAAACATTACGTTGTTTTTCTGTCTATGAGAACAGTGGAAGGTCTCATAATGCAGAGAGCTCACTTTTGAGGATCAAGCTTCTTTACGACTAATAAAATTGCTCTCTGACTGTGAACTGACAGAAATTCATTAAAGTCTGTTGTATGGTTATGTGCTATTCTTATACAGAAACAGATCTGGAGGTATTTCACTCCCATGAACTGGACAAAGGATATACACTGAAAAGGCCTTTGAACAGGTAAGAGAAAGTCACAGCTGCTCTGGGATGCATGACGTTGATGTAAATCTTACAGTGGTAAATTGAAATCCATTTTTCACTACGTCATTGACTCATGATAGCAATAGAAGCTATCTTGGAAGAATTACCAGCGTATGATTAAAGCTTTAAATGAGACATACAGGATGTGTTTTGTGGACACAAGTTAAGTTGCTATTGGAAGGTCAAAACGTGAAAGCCTGATATGTGGTTTTAGTCCCCTTTTTTTTTCATCCATCTTCCTCAGGTTTTGTTTTCTTTTGTCCACTATTTGTCTAGAGGATCATAGAAAGGCATAAATAGATCTTGAAAGATGCCTAAGAGGACAATCCCCTTTCCAAAAGAGCATCAAAATAGCTTTCAAGTATTTTGTTTATATTGAAAGGTACATTTTAAAGCAGAAATCTCCCGTTCTGTTTCTCATGCAATACATATAGAGAGATAGGTGGTAAAACCTGCACAAACATATAGACCTACCTACAGACGGACATGTAAATATACTGTACAACTTCTTCATACTCTGTTGTAATTATTAACCTAATCAACTACTCCTAATATCCTACTGGCAACTTCAAATATTGTTAGCAAATATAAATGGGTTTGCATTATAATATTATTATAGGATTGAGCGTTTTAAAAATTTGTAAATACATAAGCTCAAGTGAAGTCAAAGACATATGTGCTAGATCCAGGTAACAAAACCATTTTTTTACCCACAAAATGATGCAAACTGAATAGTTATCAAATGCTGAATATCTATTAGATGAATCTGAGAATCTGAGCTTTGGCACTTATTTATTTGCTGTTGTCTCATGCTGTCAAATACTACTCAGTAGCCTCATGGTTGTCAGGTTCCATTGTTAGTCTGTTGAGAGGTGGAGCCCTTTCTCCCATGAGAAGC
Organism: Merops nubicus; assembly: GCF_000691845.1. Classification (NCBI taxonomy): domain Eukaryota; kingdom Metazoa; phylum Chordata; class Aves; order Coraciiformes; family Meropidae; genus Merops; species Merops nubicus. The sequence continues at coordinate 2,241 of NW_008587800.1, forward strand.
CTTATCTTAGTCCTGCTGCTGCGGCTCTGAGTCTGTTGGATGCTTTGTCTTCAAAACCAAGCATTAAACTAAACACAGCAAGTTGTTGCAGGACCAACGCACTGACACGTACGTATGCATATCTCATGGTAACACAGGAACCTAGCCAACAACCTGTGGCACGTGACACTGCTTTAGTAAGCTTGTTGCAGTACCTGTTTTCCTTTAATTTTCATTATTTCCATGGGGAAATACTTGTTCCCCAAGCCCCATTACAACCTGTGGCAGGTGACACTGCTTTAGTAGCTTGTTGCAGTACCTGTTTTTCTTTAATTTTCATTATTTCCACGGGGAAATACTTGTTCCCCAAGCCCCATACATGCAGTAAGTACAATCAGCAGCTGTGTGAAAGGTTAAGCATAAGGCAAACTGACTTTGAATGACTCCACCAAGGACATATGACAGCACAAATGCTTCACAATCCAACCACAGAGTAATCCATATTGAGTATGCAGATGTTTCTAAGGAGCTCATAGATTATAAACAGAAGCCCAATTTTAAAACCCTTCTTTACTGAGATACCTATAACACACACCCCTGTTTCTTTGTTTTGTTTTGCTTCGATTTCTCCTGAGATCACAGTATTTTACATGTTTGAACACATCAGAGCAACCTGCCTTAGTGGAGGTTTATCAAGATACAGGAAATAAAATCTGTAAAACATTAGCAATCTTCCCTTAAGATGTCTCTTATACTTAACAATTACTTCCCTGAAAACAAACAAACAAAACACCTAAAAACAAAACCAAGACAAACTTGACTTTCTCAATAGTTTTGTCAGAATGATTTAATTAGCACAGTTACGATCTCCAAGTATTTTTAGTTTGTGAAAATGGACAGCGATCTGATTTAGGAATATTTTGCTATTAAAACACCATGCAAATAAGATAAGCAATTGCATAGCTGGGGATAAAGTCGTGTCATGCTTAGAGTAGTGGAAATAACATAACAGTTATGCTTGAATTATAATAGGGTAATGGAAAAGAAGCTGTCCTGAGATCTTAAAAAGTATCAGTTCCTACAACAAAGTTCAACAAAAGTATTAGGACATTCAAGGTCTGACTACCTCTCACTTCAAGTGTCTTTCAGTGTTATTCCAGGAATTTCAGTTTAGTTTTGAAGGCAGCCAAAATCTATTAACTCTTATGTTTACAGCCCTGTAGTTCTTCAGGGATCAAAATATTTCTGGGTATGTTCAGAGGTATTTTATTTATATCTACACAAAGCTATTCTGTTTCTGCTAGTATTGACAACTACAGTGAGATCAACAAAGTATTTCTTCACCTCTGCAGCCGTTGAAGCCTGATCTGATCACCATTAGTTAGATCACCTCTTAAAAAGCAGACCCTGTATGAAATCACATGGAAAAAAATAGAACAATCTAGTTTATTTACCTAACATGCTGTGCCCAGCCTATTTACCCAGGACACGATTCCAATTTTCTCTCAACATGGGTGACATCCATGGCACAATTCGTTCATAAAGAGCATTTTGCTTACCAAGTAATTGTGTTTTGCACAAAAATTTAAAATATTCTAGAGGCAGAAAAATTCAAATTCTTTCTGTGTGGGTATTTCTGAATTTTAAAATTAAATATTTAGGAGAACAAGAGTTTAAAACCAGGCTATTGCCTTAAAATATATCATATAATGCAGTCAGGTAAAAAAGTAAAATACCTCAGAAAGCAATACATGAATGACACGTAATAGCTAAAAATCATACACAGTCATCACATATTCAAAGATTCAAAATAATGCAAATATTATTTAAAAAAATTACTTGAAGAAATAACCAGAAGCTTGGAGCTTTTATACTCTTTCTCTGAACTTTGTTTACAAGTACTACTTACTGGAAGACTGATGAGCTGTCCCTGAAATAATTCTGCACTCCAGTGTGAAACAGATGTGGGACTTTGTCATTTGCTTTGCATTTCCTGAGGTTGTCAGCTTGTGCGAGTTGTCTTTTTTATTTTGGTTCCTTCACACCATCTTTTTAAAATATGCATTACTTATTTAGAACTTTTTAAAAATGCATGTCACCGAGTTGAAAAATTGCCCTGAGTTCATAGCTGTGAAAATTCAAACCAGAGGATAAATTCTAAGCCTTGAGTATCTTCAACAATTTGGAGAATTCTAGGCAATCTGGAGACATAACCTGATTAATGTTTAGCTCTATATAATAAACATGGGAAAAAAGGATTTATTCCCTCTGTGACTACTGTGTGTGAAATAAGCAAGTTCTGTGATAGTGCTAAGTACATAGAGGAGGAAGAGAGAAGTGCAGTGAAACTGCAGCTTTCACTCTTTTTCATTCTTTTTCTCCAAGCTGAGAGCAAAGAGCAGATTGAATCTATTTAAAAGGAAGTTAAATGTGTCAGTGCTGAACTAGGTTATTTAAGGCACCCTGGGGAACTTATTCTTCAAATCATTCTTGAAGGGAGAATAGGTTTAAAACTGCAACTTACATTTCTGGTTCCTGCTTGTTTGGTACAACAAGGAGATAAATGAAACGTAAGCAGAATTACAGTTGTGACACTCTGCAAAACAATGAACGGTGTATGGCTAAATTCTTAGGCATTTACAAAATGAGAGTGCAATCCAGCAAAGCATTTAGTGTTTTAAAATGCTCTGTGGGTGTGGTAGTTCAAAAATACTATGCAGGAGTCTTCTCTAGCCTACCAAGGTGACTCTGACTCCCATCAGGTCTCAAAAATTTTCTGGCATGTAAAATTCTGCCATAGTAACTCTCCACCACACCCATCTGTCTACCAGGCAGATTAGAATGGCAGCCACCTCCTGTGAAAAGGCATAAAATAATCTTCTTTTCACATATCTTGCTTGAAACTACCCAAACTTAGAACATGCTTCACTCACTCAGGCTACTGGCCAAGAGTAAAGCAGTAACAACACAGTAATCAAGGCACTTGTTCAGGAAGTGAGGGGTTGAAATATTTCTTACCCTAAGAGTATCTTTGTTTTGTAAAACTACTCTAAGTCTCACTCTTTAGACTGCTCTGTGTAAAACTTGTTTTTGTAATTATTTTGGAAGCTAAACTCCTGTGCTGTCAGAAATAGATCCAGCAGAACAACATGTAAATTGTAAAGTAACTGCAATCCAGTTCTGTCGTTACCGACACCCGATCCCCGGGATCTCTGCCACCCAACCTCTGCCGTTGGGTACCATCAGCAGACACAGGCTTCAGTGTGAAGGATGCTGCAAATGGCGTTTATTGCGTCGCTGCAATTGCTTATATAGCACAAGCCACACCCACAAGGCCCCTCGTGGGCAGTCTGAGCTTTCCGTTACATCGCGAGATCTTCCGCACGCCGATCCCTGCCTAGGGCGGGCTCTGCTCACCACAACACAGTTCTGAGTGTTCGCTCAGCTGGGATGGCAAACAGGGGCTGAAAACAGGCAAAAGAGCATTTTCTTCTTTGAAATGTTGCAAGATTTTTCAGTAGAAGCTTTCTAAAAATGCAGGAAAAGTACTCCCCGTTTTTCATGGCTCATCTTACTTTTAAGCTGTGGACCTAAAAAGGTAGACATAATGTTTACTAGCAACCACTCTGGATTTAAATGGAAGATTGACACCTACCTTCACCAAAAGACATTTCTAAGAACTGCAGGAACACTATGATTCTCAAGCTAAATATGGTAGCATCTGCAGTGGTAGTCAGGTTTAGAAATCACATTTTCTGATCTTGGATTTCTAACCATAGAAGTTTTTTGTCTATTTGTTTGCATTTTGACTACTATAGTTACCTCAGCAAAAAATAAGCCATGTGTTATAGATCTCAAACTTGTTATTCTACCTTCTAAAATACTTTGCATTAGTTGTAGAAATTGAAGTCAGCACTGGCAAAGTTAGTTTTTGAGAACTGGATAATTCAATTTTAGCCATTTCGGCTCAGATTCAACTCACCTTTCAGAACTTAAGTTCTTGCTTAAACCTGCAGCCCACTTCCAATTTTTTTCAACTGTTTTCAGTATCTAAGAAAAATCTGCTATTTTGATGACATTGTTCTAGCTGTTATCAGAACTGAAATCACAGACTCAATGAAAAAAGGACTTCTGAAAAATACCAAGGTACCTACAGTGTAACATTTACTGATGAAGTTCAACAAATCCAATGTAGAGTCCTGCACCTAAGGAGAGATAACCCCATGCAGCATTACAGGTTAGAGGTTGACGCTCTGAAAGCAGCTCCACAGAGAAGGAGTTAGGAGTCCTAGCGAACAACAAGTTAACCATGAGCCAACAGTGTGCCATTGTCGCCAAGAAGGCCAATGGAATCCTGAGCTGCATTAAGAAGAGTGTGAGCAGCAGGTCAAGGGCAGTTCTTGTCCTCCTCTACTCTGCCCTACTGAGGCTACATCTGGAGTACTGTGCCTAGTTCTGGGCTGTCCAGTTCAAGAGAGACAGGGAACTGCTGCAAAGAGTCCAGAGGGGTACAAAGATGACTAGGGGAAATGAAGCATCTCTACTATGAGGAGAGGCTGAGACCTGGGTCTTTTTAGCCCAGAGAAGAGAAGACTGATGTTATCAATGTTTATAAGTATCTAAAGGCCAAGTGTCAAGAAGATGGGGCCAGACTCTTCTCAGTGATGCCCAGTGACAGGACAAGGGGCAATGGGTACAAAGTGGAGCACAGGAAATTCCATCTGAACGTGAGGAAAAACTTCTTTGAGAGTGACAGAACACTGGAACAGGTTGCTCATATAGGTTGTGAAGCCTCCTCTGGAGATTTTCAAAACTTGCTTGGACATGTTCCTATGCAACCTGCCCTAGATGAACCTGCTTTAACAATGGGGTTGGAATAGAGAATGTCCAGAGGTCACTTCCAACCCCTACCATTTGTGATGCTGTGCAATTCTGTAAGCACTGGCTGAGACACATCAGAAATCTCTCAGTTATATTTGCATCAAAAGCTGGAGAACAACATGTAAATAAGCTGCTGATACAAAGCTGAATGTTAGTGTGGGCAAAGGTTAGTTTGCATCCCTTCTGGTGCATTTTTGAAGGATGTGCAGTTTTCCATGGCAGTCAGACAGAGAATAGAAGTCGGTCCAAGTAGTTATTGGTGTCTGACAGGCTCCTTCTCCTAGACAAGCAGGTCTCTTACTGGAGTTGAATTCAAGCCACAGAAGGGAGGAGGACAGGCTGTGTGGCTGCTTGCAGTGTGAAGGTACTGAACACTGCTGGAGTATTGTTCTAAAACCTCACGATTTTCTAGTGAGCACAGAATTAGGAACATCAGGCCCAAACAGTTCAAAATTCAGGAAATTTAGTTTAGTGTTGGTATTTACATTAAACTTTTTCAACAAAAGCTGGTATAACAGGGTGTAGAGTCATTTCAGTTCAAAAGAAAAGCTGAATAGGCTGTTGGAGAGTGATTAAAGAAACTGTATTCCCAACTCTAGAATTATGCAAATAAAACCATTTTTTAGCATTCCTTGGGTGCATAAGATGTATTTAAGGATAAAAATATGTCTTAATCCATAGAGAATTACTTATGTAGAAATAACTGGCAAGACCTTTTTTTAATATTCTAATTTATCCAAAGTAAATCATAGCTGAACTATAACATATACCATGTATAACTGAAAATGTTCAGGGAATTCTGTTTAGCTTGAAGACATCTAAACACTTTATCTTTTTTTTTATATAGATAGAGATTTTTTTGTTGTTGTTAAAGTAGGGTATTTAAAATTTAGGATAAACTTGCTGAAGAACAAAAGAATTTACTTTCTCTGATGAGGAGATCTTTTTTCCTGAAGTGTTCTCTCATGTTTTTTTTGCATTGACAGGGTTGGATTTCAGTTCATCACATAACAATTTGTTAGCATGATGTCTACTGGCTCAGATGTGATGGCTGAAATTAAAGCCAGTAACAAACATCTTGTATTAATCTCAATAATATATATATGAATGTCAAGTTTTATGTTTTGAATGTAAAGCACAGTTCTGTTTGCAAACATGAAAATGAACTGTGAATAATGGCACTGAGGCAGAAAGGAACGTTTTAATATACAGTCAGTTAGCATCTTGTTGACAGCTTTCTAAGCCCCAAAGAAATCTCAAGGTAGAGATGAGACATTTTTTAAAAAAAGAACTTTTGATATTTTATGTGCACAAAAAGACTGATACTGATCATAAGCCTATTGTCTTGTGAGCTGGATATGAACAGAGAGATACCTTCTGAAACTGAATTTAAAATACATTGGCTAAGATTTTTTTTTTTTTTTTTTAATTTTTCCCCAGCATTTTCATCAGTTCCTTGGTAGCCTTGTAAATACCTGTAATGTTGGTAGTTTTGCAAATAAATATAACTATGCTTTGTAGATGGAGAGCTGGGTACATCAGAAAGGAATTCTTAATAATCTGCATACAAAGTAATGCATCAGTAACAAACACTGAAGAAAATTGAAGAAAATTTGTGTCTTCAAGCCATTTTTTTGCAGAGTTTAGGTGCCTAAATGAGTTTCCATAGATTTCTTATGTTGATTCAGGATTTATAGATCAGCCTCTTAGGTTAAAAGCTGAAAAAGAGGAGTGGAAATTCTTCCTTCCATAGGAGAATAAAAGCTGTAAAAAGCTGTAAATTTGAGTCTCAAATATCTCAGGAGATTTCTTGCCTTTATTTCCTTACTCTGAAAAGAAAAAAAAAAAAAAATCACTTTAAAGTGACAGCTTTAAAGAAAATGTCTTCCTCACCCATACCTGGATCCAAACTGTCAGGCAGAGGAGAAATCTGAACTATGGCTTCGTAGACTGGATGTTAGTCTGCTTGGGTTGAGCAGACAGATAAGGGAATTTTCAGAGTCTGAAAGAAAAAAAGGTTAAACATTAGATATGTGGCAAGTTTCCTTAGATTGTCAAGAAGTGATTGCTTCTGCCATACTTATCCAGGGAACTTAATTGTATAAAACTTGCTAAGTGTAGAGACAAATATACAAGATGTGGTCATGAATTTCAGGTTCATATAAATAAGGTAAGGTGAAGTACATACAAGTATTTAGAATCTTAAGTAATTAATAGAAGATTAGCTTTGGCTAAACTTAGAAATCAGTTTTATCAGTTACTTAATTAACTGATTTTAATTTTTTTTTCTCTCAGTAAAAATATTTTTTATTTTAGCCAGAATATAAATTCAGAAATAATTTCTGGATTTATATTTTTTCCATTAAAATTAATTTATTGAGTTTGCTTGACAAAATCACTACATACTGCAAATATAAGAAACTTTTTTTTTTTTTTTAATATTTGCCTTGATTTGGTGATGTCAAAAACACAACAAAGAGAAAGCATGAGTAATATAATTCAACTTCTTTCTCTCTTTGGAAAATCTAATATATATATGTATAACTTGCTATCTATTTCTGCCTGTAACTATAGCAACAATACTGGCAATAAACAAACCCCAAGAAATCTTTAATCTCAACCTGTTAAGTGCTTAGCTCTTGAAACTAGTTTAAATGCATTCTGTGTTCCATCTATCCTAAAAAGACACATTATAATTTCTTCTACATTTACTTAGAAACATTTATGTACAAACATACAACATTCTCATCGTATGGACTGTGTTGGTTGAACTCCGTTATTTCTTTATGAAAGCAGATGTCCATCTTTCCTTCTTTCTTTCTTAGAAACCAAAGCGCAGAGCAGTATGGGGCATTTACAGATCTTCCTCTTACATGGAGCCGGGATGAAGCTACAGTATTTCTTTTAAGGCATTCATTTTACAACTGAACATGGAATTTTACAAAAGTATTCTTCCTTACTTCCATTTTCTCCCCATTTCTCTCTTCCTTTCCTTTATTTTCATGCTTTTGGAGTTGCACAAGAGATATACCTCTCCACGCCATAGCTTCCACTTCTCATTTTGGCATATCATCACTTGTTCTGTTCATTCAGTCCATGCCCAGCAGATGCAGTTACATTTCATGAATCTTCACAAACTATACGGTCGGTTTTTGCACAGTGTGAGCTGTCTCCTTACATCCAACTTAAATTAAGCTCATCGGAAACTGTGAAAAACGCTATGTCAATTAGGGCTACAAAGTGGCAGCAGATAGTCTAAATAATTTGATACCAATTTGGAGCAATTATTGTTACCCTAATACATATTATTGAATTATCAGATGGGGACTAGTTTCATTATTTCTTAGCTTTCAACATTTCTTGCCCATTCTTGGATGCTTATTGTCATCTTCAATATATTGATCATTAAACTCAATATAACTTATAGTATTTGTGATATGAAGACCCGTGTTTCCATCTTTTTTCCAGCAACAGTCACTTCATTTTATTTATAAAACCATATGTATTTATTTTAATAGACTACATAGTATGCTGGATATCCTGCGCATGAAGCAGATATAATTGTTTCTACAGAATATGGTGTAATTCCAGAATGATGCATATTAGAAAATCACAGAACTGCTATTTTAGGAGGAATATTTTTAGGAAATGACTTAATTCATCTTAGTGCTTCATTTTTATCGGATCTTTGCAAAATATATTCAAAGGCAATGAGTTTGACGTTCTGTAACTTTGAAACAAGGGCTTTATTCTATACATATATAGCATACCTCTAGGACCTGAGTTAATCTATATGTTCAGAATATTTTATTGAAAAATCATTTCAGTGAATAACATATTTGTATTTGTAGTGCAAAGAAAATGCTGAATATATTATTTGTACTAATAGATTAAATAAAAACTTTGCCATTTACTTTTGAAGAAGTGCAATCTAGAGGATTCTAGGTGTTGTAAATACTAACAGTAACAAGCATAAACGTTCAACTAACAGGAATGTCTTTTTATGATGCAATTAAACAAAGCTGCTGCAATGGGGTTTATGCTTCAATTATTAAAGCAATTTTGTACCTTTTCGACTCTAGGTGGAACTAAGTAACATTCTGGCTTGTATCAGAAGTCATGTGACGAGCAGGACTAGGGAATTGCTCCTCTGCTTAGCTCTGGTGAGGCCACACCTTGAACACTAAATTCATTTTTGGGCCTCTTCCTGCAAGAAAGATTGATGTCCTCGAGCATGTCCAAAAAACAACAACAAAGCTGGTGAAGTATCTGGATAGCAAGACTTATAAGGAGTGGCTGAGGGAACTGGAGTGGTTTAGTCTGAAGCAAAGGAGGCTTGGGGTAGACATTATTGCTCTTTACCACTACTTGAGAGGAAGTTTTAGCAAGGTGGACATTGATATCTTCTCCCAAGTAACAAGTGATAGGATAAGAGAAAGTGGCCTCAAGTTGTGCCAGGGGTGATTTAAATTGGATATTAGGAAAATTTTCTTCACTACAAGGGTTAATAAGCATTGTAACAGGTTGTCCAAGGATGTGGTTGAGTCACCATCCCTGGAGGTATTTAAAAGACATGTAGATGTGGTGACTAGGGACATGGCTTACTGGTTGTTCTGCCAACGACCAGGCCCAACAAAAATGATAGCACCAGCAGGAAGATGAACCAATACACAGACTGCATTGTATACAAAAAGGACATTCCATGAATGATCACCGGGGGTACAAACAGATCCATCAGCTGGTACATAATTGACACCACCCTCAACGATCCCACAAAAGATGTGACTCGGCCCACAACAGGTGGCATGAACAAAGACCCGAGGTTGCCCAGAATTGACATGGAAAACAACCAGACCAGCAAGTTAAACATATAAGAAAAAGGTGCCCACATGACAACTCTCACCCGATCAGCCCTCGTTCGCAAAGGTCTAAACAGACCGGGGCCCAGCTCCAGGGAGAGTCAGGAGGTCTTCCCTCAAGCAGGAAGCTCTGTGGAGTGCACTCCACAGAGCAGAGACTCCTAACTCTCTGTAAGTGGTTCCAGCTTTTATCCCCAAGCAGGACACCTGACCTTTGTCAACTCAATGCGGGACACCTGGGGCTCATTTCCCTTATGGCTCTCCCTGCAGGGCCGGCCGCACCCTGGGGGGAAGCTATAAGGCAAACTCACCACCTCTGTATGAAGGGCTGTGGGAATCACCCATATGTCAACCTTAACTCAGGGCTTGGGATTCAGACCCCAGCATTTCACTGGTAGACTTGGCAGTGTTAGGTTTACTGTTGGACTCAATGATCTTGGGGTCTTTTCTAACCTAAATGATTCTATGATTCTGTTATTCTAAAACACAAACATCTTCTGTGGGATTTTTACTTCTCCTGAAACATCTGATACTAGATCACTGTCAGAAGCAGGACAAGCTGCATCTTGTATTCAAGATATTAAATCAGTTCTATTTTCCACATTTTGTAGGGGAATTTGTTGGTGTTTTCATAGCGTATTCAAATGTTAATGCATGATTATTCATAACTCATAAGAGAGAAATTTAAAAAAACAACAGAGAAAAATTACATGATCCCAAACTGAAAATGAAACAAAGTTTCTGTTTAATTCTAGTGCAAATGTTTATCTTCAAATAAAATTTCAATCCTGAAATAAGAAATCATATTGGAATATAAGGCATCTGTTCACTGACCTCATCATCGGTGGGAATGTCATCTAATCTTATTATTTTATATCTTATTTGATTTTAGCTATATGCCTATCCTTTTATGAGATAAGTGGTGTTAAGAGTGAATTTTTTTTTTTCTTTTAATTGGCGTTTGAACGTCATGTAAATCAAAATTGTCTTTTCTGACTCAGACCTGCTGGTTTAATTTTACATACACCACAGAGAGGATGCAATAAAACATACATACACAAACTTATTTCCTCGCTCCCCATCATTCTCTTTTTCTCCACACTGAACACAAAAGGAGGGTCACTTTTCATGTCTCCTTGAATGAGTTAACGACGTTTTTTGCCTGTTTCGCTTTGAGCATTTAACTGTCATAAGGGCAGAGCAAGGGCCTTTTCATACATTTTGAAATAATACATTGTCTCTTTGGAGATAACACTGTCATTTGTTTTCATTTCACCAGCATGTCGCTCTTCAGATTGAAATACATATTATGGGGAAAAGTCCACTCTCCGAGAAATGTAACAAAACGGATTAGTTTTCTTAAAACACATTTTATCTGAAACACAATCTTTTACTACAAATAGTATGATGGATTATAAAATACATTTTGAAATCCAATACTGTTTTTTTGATTATACTATTGTAATTCCAGAGGAGAACATAGGAGATAAATTATCTCCTTGTCAAAATTTCATCTTCATTATACAAGCTTGCCTGTATTTTATGCGTTCTTCTCAGAAATAGTAATCTGAATTATTTTATAAAAATACATAAAATTGATATTTTCCTCATATTTATTCTTATGATACATGTTATTGAAAACTTTCTTTCCTTGCAATAGCTGAGTGAAGAAGAATCAAATAAGTTTTTTGGTTTCTAGAACTCAATGGTCAAGAATATAGAAAGGTTTGGATATGACTCACTACCTGCGCATTTGAAGGCAGTTGCTGAAATGTAATTCCTTCTACGGTCTCAATGTCTGCATGTGTGTTGGTGTGCTTCTAAGTATTTATAAGTTCTCATTACCAAACTCTGGAGACTCCAACACATCAAAATTAGAGTCCAGAAATAATATTCCAGGTCATGCTTTGAATTAATAAGAATACTGTTTTATCCTCACAGGATGCAAAGGGGAGAAATCCATGCCTACATGATCATTTTGCTCCTTTCTTACCATTGTTGAATCCTAGAACAGCAACAGATATAAGGCTGTATTATCTCTTAATAATACAAAGTAATTTTTACATTTTAATTGGAGTAATTTTTACAAAGCATTCTCTACAAAAATTGATATCAGCTGTGAATCAACATTTGCACACTTCTTTATAGTATTTGGAGCTATCATAGAATCACAGACCCATTGAATGGCTTATGTTGAAAGGGACCCTAGAGATCATCTAATCCAACCCTCCTGTCATGGGCAGGGACACCTCTCAGTTAGACTAGGTTGCTCACGGCCTCATCCAACCTGGCCTTGAATCCCTTGAAGGGGGCATCCACAGCCTCTCTGGGCAATCTACTTCAGAATCTCACCACATTCATACTGAAGAAATTCTTCCTAAGATCTAGTCTGAACCTTCTCTCCTTCAGTTTAAAACCCCTTGTCCTGTTGCTGGACACTCTTGTGGAAAGTCCCTCTCAAGCCTTCCTGCAGGTTCCCTTCAGGTACTGGAAGGCAGCTATAAGGTCCCCCTGGAGTCTTCTCTTCTCCAGGCTGAACAATCCCAGTGCCCTCCGCTATCCTTATAGCAGAGGTTCTCCAGCCCCTGGATCATCTTTGTGGCCCTCCTCTGAACTTGTCCAACAGTCTCTGTCTCTGTTATGGTGGGGACACCAGAACTGGACACAGTATTCGAGGTGGGGTCTCACAAAAGCAGAGTAAAGGGGGAGAATCACCTCTCTTGATCTGCTGTCCACACCCTCTTGATGCATCCCAGGATGCAGTTGGCCTTGCAGGCTGCATGAGCACACTGTTGGGTCATGTTGAGCTTCTCGTCAATCAGCACCCCGAAGTCTTTCTCTTCAGGGCCACTCTCAACCAAGTCTGTACCCAGTTTGTAATTGTGCCTGGGATTAGCCTGACACAGGTGCTTCAACTTGTTGAACCTCATGCAGTTTGCATTGGCCTATTTCTCAAGCCTGTAAAGGTCCATCTGAATGGCCTCCCCTCCCTCAAGTGATTCCACCACACCACACAGCTTCATTGTCATCGGCTAACTATCATAAATCATAGAATGGTTGAGGTGGAAAGGGACCTCTGGAAGTCATCTTGTCCAAATCCCCTACTCAAGCAGGACCATCCAGAACCAATTGCCTGTAAACATGTCCAAATGGCTTTTGAAAAAATCTCCAAAGAGGGAGATTCTGTAACCTGTCTGGGCAAAAGAAGGTAGATGTCTTGACATAGCTTTCTAATATTAGTTTGGGTGATACCTTGGTGATAAGTTAAAAAAAAAAAAAAAAAAAAAATACTTTGTGTTTTTCATTTAGCTCACCAGTTTTTCCCCTCCTATTTGTCTGTATTTTGTTTTCTCTTCATTTGGTGACTAAGGCTAAGCAGTTAGTCAAATACTGGCTTTATTAGTAGTATCTGGGGTTTGTGTTTATGGATGCTAATATGTGTCAAAGTTTTGTAAACTCATGTAATTATCCATATATGCATACAAAATCTCTTAAGTTGTTGTTCTTCAGCTGACAGTAATGGTACCTATATACTGACACATTTAGCAAGTAACAGATAATTTCTAACCTAGTTGATCTACTGCCAGGACTAAGAATGATATCTGGCTTAAATGTAAATTTCTGTCATAGTAACTCTTTTGCTGTGTACCACTACCAGCTACAGGATAGAAAATGTTTACATATTTATTATTTAGAGGGTCTGTCTGGTTCTTCCAGCAGAGGTGTTTCGTTAGAGTACTAGAATAAGACCAGATTTTCTTTTTTGTTTGTTCTTGAAGAACAGAAACTGTGTTTATATAAATGGTTGTCGCTTTGTCTATGTATCTATATGTCTGAGAATTTGCCAAAGATCAGAGCATCTGAGATTAAGTGGAGTCGTGGATCATTCAAGGTTAAGCAAGCCATAGACTATCTAAACTTTTGCATATTACACATCTAAAAAGGAGTGCTAAGCCCTTATTTCGATGCTGCAACATCACAATAGAAACTTGAAGAATGCTTTATGAAGCATGGAGACAAACAAGTTTGGCATGAGATGACAGAAGACTATCAGTTATGTCTAGCTTTATGCCACTTTTGAAGGTGGGGATTTCGGGGCATTTTCTGTGTTTTGGTTTTTTTTTGTTTGTTTGGTTGGTTGGTTGGTTGGGTTTTTTTTTTGGTTTTGTTTTGGTTTTGTTTTGTTTTTTGTTTTGTTTTTTTTTAAGATCTTTCAGAAATGTCTGCACACTTACCATACTTCTCTAGAGCACAGAGTTCCTGCATCTAGACAGCAGTAAGAGCAATAAATAAAATCTGTGGGTTTTTTTAAGTAAAATAATTATTTAAAAATGGACTTCATCCATCTGTTTTATTCACTCCTATTTATACTCTCCTGAGTACAATACTTCTGTTTTAACTGCCTGTTTACCACAATAATGTCCTTTATTTTTTTTAGTATTTTCTTACAGAATTAATATTATATTCAGTTTTTATGTTCATTAGAAACTGCAAAAGATATTAACAGATTAAAAGATATTAACAGATTAATGTGAAAACCCTCTGAACTTTTGTATCTTTTCTGATTAGTATACACGTTATGTTGAAAATGTACAGCAAGTTGAAATAATAAAACATTCCTCAACTGCACATATATGTGAGTGTGTATATATATTTGCATACATACAACAAATAAAAATAAAGGAGTTTTTAAAAAGTTATGTGCCAAGAACAAGACAATTGTTTTGAAATCTACACAGATTTTGTGTTCTGAGATAATGCACACTTGTGTTTCTTTGTCTTGCTCTACTGACTACAAGACATTCTAAATTCTCAAAGAAAATTAGCTTTTCAGGACAGAAATATCACACTCAAACCATGACAAAGTATGTAACAACTTTTGCATACCATATTTTAACTTCTATTCCAATCACATGTCCTTATTGTCCATCAAGATTATGTTTTCCCATTACTTACATTTGCTGCTTTTTTCATTTTAGCTAATATATCCACTTGATAGTTCACCAATATTGTGAAAATTACTGCAATGTTTTACAGTAATTCCAGATTATGACAAATATAGTGTGTTGGAATATTTGAGCTGTAATTATGCCTGAAAGACAAAAACAATTATTTCTAGACAAGTACAGTAAAAATGAAGGAACCTTGGGATGCTAACTGAATAACATAAGAATTTCACAACAATTTGTCTTTTTCTAGCAACTACATTCTCTCTGTGTGAAATATTTGCACATGTAAGGTACAATTGCCTGCTTGCATATCCAATGTCCTTTAGGTCATAGACCTTTAGGCCTCTTAACTTATTGTTTTCTAGAATGTAATCTACACCAGCCATTGAAAAGCAAGCCTTTCAATAGTGTCTCAGCTAAAACTGTGTGTATAGATTAGTTTGCAAATTAGAAGGCAAATGTGGAGAAACCACAATGGTTCTTACTTTATTTTCTTTTGTAATTAAAAAAAATAGCTCTTCATTTATCACGTTAAGCAATGAGCACTTAAAGAAAAATGGTGTATGCTACAATAAGTACTTTTGTGAAAATATAGTCCTTTATTTTTTCTTTCCAACAAGTAACATTTTGTGGTTTTAGATCAGATTATATGAAAAAAAGCCCACATTTTTATCACAGTCACCTTTTTAGCAAAAAGAACAAAACAAAGCAAAATATTTCATCAAGCTTCAATCTTGTGAGCTCCACAAAACTGAAAAAAAAAACAATCAAGCAGAACAAAATAATCTGTTTTTCTGAAAAGGCGTTGTGCTCTGATGAATATAGTAGTGTACGGATAAGTATAATACTTTTTCTTCCCCGAATCATTTTAACAGAGCAGTTCTAAAAATACATTTTATCAAACACACTGAATATCTCAGACTTGGAGAACATGGACCCAGCTTAGGCACAGCCTAGTTAGAAGCATACTAAACTAGCAACTCTCATTTTCCAGGTGGCAAAGAAAGAGAAGTAACAAAGTACGAGAAGCTGTAATATTTCTCCTGTGTAACTCACTTAACTCAGTTAGGTAGGCCCTCACTAATGGAGGCTGGAGAGCACTGTTGTCTCTGTTCTTTACAGTTTAGCAGGCACTTGCCTCTTCAGTGTTGGGGGAGTGCACAATGAAGAGTTCTTGAGCCTACAGCTGCACGGCATCACCCTTATTACAGGGAGCAATTTTTAGGGAACAAAGAGCTTTTCTAGCTAGAATTCTTAGAAGTCATTAATCAGCTTAAAAACCAACTACTGGGAAATACGTTACTTCAGCTAAAATTTGGACATGAGTCAGTTTTATATATAAAACACAAAAGACTTATTAAGTCTGAACATTCTCTTTGCTTTAGGGACAGAGTTCTGTCTCCAAAAATGCAGTTTCTGCTAATGGACAACTTAATGTCAGTAAAAATATAGTTATAAAACCAAAAAAATCAGTGGTGTAGAAGACATTTTCTCATTTTCTTCTCTAACACTATTAACTACCATAGGATTAGTTAAGTAAATAAGGTAACTGTATACTGCAAGAACAGACATCTGGTCAAAGTGCTTGCTGTGGTGAGGAAAACTAGCATTTACAACAGAATTGCACGGTAAACAAGTTTTGTGAACATAAACTAAAAGGAAAAACAAAAGTCCTTTCCTATAAATAGTGCAGAGGAGGTGTTTTCCTTCTGGAAATAAATAATCTAAGACATATGTCTACCAATTTTATGTATTTTTAAGGCACCTCTCAGAGTAAACCATAAACACTAACATTCTTGTTTGCCATTTATTCCCTATAATTCTCTTTTCCTACACTCTCATGTTTCTCTGTATTGACTTAAAGACAAATCCCAAAGGTACACTGTTTCTCTTTGCTGACACTGCAAACCATGATTGAAGAAACACAGAAGGGGAAAAGCGTGTGGTTTTTTTTCTCTCTACCGTCATAAAAATATCAAAATGTGGTGGTGCAATTTTTGGAGTAGACTGTCCTGCAAGGTATATCCACTGTAAGCCGTACAAGGAATCTAGACTATAAACTTATCCAGTATTTTAATAAGCATCATCTGCCACAGTAGATTATTATCATCATCTTCTCAGAAGATGATGATAATAATTTTCCAGTTATTGGAAACATGCCTTTCTAATACAAAGCAATATAACTGAAGAATCTATCTATATGCTATATATCAACTGAAGAAGTTGATTATATATTCCATAAATTAGTTTTAATCTTTCATAACACACTTACAAAATGTCTTACTTTCCCCCATAGGACACAAGAGACAAGCAGAATTAATTGTAATGAAAAGAGAGTATTTGTCAGGGTAAAGACCATTGCTAGACCACTCTCCATCATCTTCAGTAAGTCGTGGAGAACAGGAGAGGTGCCTGAGGACTGGAGGAACGCCAATGTCACTGTAGTCTTCAAAAATGGCAAGAAGGAGGACCCGGGTAACTACAGACCAGTCAGCCTCACCTCCACCCCTGGAAAGGTGATGGAATGACTTGGTGCTGTCTCTAGGCGTATCAAGGACAAGAAGGTCATTAGGAGCAGTCACCATGGTTTTACCAAGGGGAAGTCGTGTTTGACCAACCTGATAGCCTTCTATGAAGAAATAACCAGGTGGATAGATGATGGCGGTGCAGTGGATGTGGTTTATCTTGATTTCAGTAAAGCATTTGACACCATCTTCCCCAGCATCCTTGCAGCTAAACTGAGAAAGTGTGGTCTGGATGATCAGGTAGTGAGGTGGACTGTGAACTGGTTGAAGGAAAGAAGTCAGAGAGCTGTGGTCAATGGAGCAGTCTAGTTGGACCTGTGTCTGGTGGAGTCCCTCAGGGGTCAATACTGGTGCCAGTACTATTTAATATATTCATCAATGACCTACATGAAGGAACAAAGTGCACTGACAGCAAGTTTGCTGATGATAAAAAACTGGGAGGAGTGGCTGAAACACCAGATGGCTGTGCTGCCATCCAGTGAGACCTAAATAGGCTGGAAAGTGGGCAGGGAGAAATCTAATGAAATACAACAAGTGTAGAGTCTTGCATCTGGGAGAGAACAACCCCATGTACCAGTATAGGTTGGGGACTGACCTGTTAAAGAGTAGCACAGGGGAAAGGGACCTGGGGTCCTGGTGGACAGCAGGGTGACCATGAGCCAGCGATGCACCCTTGTGGCCAAGAAGGCCAGTGGCATCCTGGGGTGTATGAGAAGAGGTGTGGTTAGTAGGTCGAGAGAGGTTCTCCTCCCCCTCTACTCTGCCCTGGTGAGACCACATCTGGAATATTGTGTTCTGAGCCCCGCAGTTCAAGGGGGACAGGGGAATGCTTGAAAGGGTCCAGCACAGAGCCACAAAGATGATTAAGGGAGTGGAGCATTTCCCTTAAGATGAGAGGCTGAGGGAGCTGGATCTCTTTAGCCTGGAGAAGAGGAGGCTGAGGGGTGACCTCATTAATGTTTATAAATATGTAAAGGGCGAGTGTCAGGAGGATGGAGCCAGGCTCTTCTTTCACATTCAGTGGTAGGACAAGGGGCAACAGGTGCAAGCGGAAACATAAGAGGTTCCATAGAAACATAAGGAAAAACTTTTTCACTGTGAGGGTGACAGAGCCCTGGAACAGGCTGCCCAGAAAAGTTGTGGAGTCTCCTTCTCTAGAAACATTTAAAACCCACCTGGACGTGTTCCTATGTGACCTGCTCTAGGTGATCCTGCTCTGGCAGGCGGGTTGGACTAGATGACCTTTCAAGGTCTCTTCCAATCTTTAACATCCTGTGATTCTGTGTAAAGAAAGCAAGGGAGTCAAAACAAAATTTGGCATTCAATGGAATTAAGTAAACTAATGAAAAATAGACAGCGTTAGTTAAAATATCCCTCAGTAATCTGGAAATGAATCTACTGTAGCAATCCTAAAATACAATAGGAGAGGAAAATATTGATTAAAACTAAGTAATCACCTCATAATAAATCTATTTTGCACCATTTCCAGCAGCAGGTTACCTAAGTCATGCCTTCTTAAAGTTGCTAGTTATGAAAATTTCTCATAAAGCTGCTACTTAGTGAAACTTACTGAAAGTGATTACATTCGGTATCTGCACAAAATTTATGATTTCTGCCCCTTGTCATTGGTTAAATTGCATACTACCATTTAAATTTCCTGAATGAAACTCTCAGAGAATGTATTTTTGCACAAAAATATATAATTAGCTAATCAGAATTTTTAAATGTACGTACAAGTTGGGACAAAAAAGACTATAAGTGAATTTGTTACAAAGTTACAGTCAGTTCCTACAGTTCATGTAAAAGTTTGCTTATTAATGCTCCAGCTTTGTGTGTGCCTGCTTGTGTGTGTGTTTGGGGTGATGGAAATGTCAGGGAAAGGGCTAAAAAAAGTTAGTAAAAAGCTTCTGTGATTGGCTGAATCACACTGACATTTACAGTACCGGTAAATTATGGTAACATTAAAGCTATTAGCTGTCAGTCATTTCTGTGAATGGTTCTAAATTAAGGTTATAGAAAAAGATCTGTGTAGGTTTTTTTGGCTTTGTTTTTTTTTTTTTATTTGTTTGTTTGTTTGTTTGTTTAAAGTGAGTTTCACAGAAGTGTTTAGAAAGTGCTATCATAGAAAAATCTTTTATTCCCCTCCCCCCCCCAGTAAAGTGAGGCATTAAGGACTACAGTATTAGTCCAAACAGCCCTGTAGCAAAGTGAAAAGGAAAGAAAACTTGAGGCTCAGAAATATGGAGCAATTCAGTGTGCAAACATATAATTTTAAAAGGCTTTTTTTTTTTTCCTGTAAAAGCTGAAATTTGGAAAAGTAAAACTTATTTTTACAACTTATTTTTCTTAAGCAGTAAACAGTTTTACCATCATGCTAGGAAATGTTCTTTCTTTACGGTTTTCTTTCTTGAGAACTCTCCTCCCTGGAGATAGTTTCTTTAAGTCACTGAAAGAGCAGCCAGAAAACAATAGAGAGAATAATAAAAATTCAAGCACATATGAAGTTTGAGCCTCTGTGCTTAAAGCAAACTCCGTAAAGATCACTTATTTAAGCTATCTTATAAATCTTGCTTTGCTGATCACTGTTTCTCAAAGTGATGACAACATAGCCTAATGATATCTTTTCACATCTTAGAGAACTGTTTCTCTCATTTTGATTTTTTTTTTTAATATGTTACACAGTGATGTTAAAAGACTTACCCACTATCACAAATATACCTGTTGCATATGAAAAGCCAATCAAGATGTCTGAAAACTGATCCTCTTTAAACCCTGTTATAAAGTTGAACTAAAACACTGCTGTGTCACCCAAATGATTACAGGAGAAAGACAGCTCTATAAGGCAAAAAATACTTTTAAAAAAGTTTGACTGCTAATGCATGACATTTAAACCATGCAACTAATTATGCAATTTTTTTACGCCTTTTAATAATCATTATGTAGACAAACCTAAGGATACATACTTAAAATTCTACACAGAAGTGACTAATTACAAGGTCCCTAGTGCCTGACCATGACTACAATGTACTAGAAGGTGATGTGTTATGCAGAGCTGCCATATAGCCTGCACAGGTCTCTGCACAATAAAAACCTATCATGCTCTTCAACACTCATTCGCTAATTCTAGTTTTATTGCAATTAGTTTTAGTCTAGTTTTGTCCAATTCACTTAAGCAAGGTGTCAACTTTATTTATTAATGATTTCCTGGAATCGGCCATTTTTTGAAACATAACAAATCAAAACAAACCACTTGCTTTTTTTCTTTTCCTTCTGGAGTGGAATAGATTTCATGAAGAGAAGAGGCTCTTCTCTGTATTTCATCTGTTACAAAGCTGAATATCACTAGAACCCTTGGATAAACAACACTGTGTTACAAGAAATTTCTTACGCTTACCTTGCTGCATCACATTAAACCAAGGCATAGAACATATCCTCCAGAGAAACTCACACCTCTCTTGCTAAACAAGGGATCTAGAATGGAGAAGCTCCTATGAAGAATGTATATTTTCTCTGAAACATCATTTTGTTCTTTGACCATATCTTAAGCCATTAGCCTTTTTAGCAGACTTTCTCCATATATATTTGGAGAAGGATATATTTTTTTGTCTCTTTTGCAAGGCAGCCTCAAATTCACTTCACTTCACAAGTTGTTGGTAATTAAATAATATTTTTTTCCACACATGGACAAGGTGGTACACCTTAACAGTTACCTCCATAACCTCCTTACCCTAGAATATAAACATTTATTTTTCTGTTTCAAAATGTTTTTAAAAGGTGGTCTGCATTTCCTTTGTGTCTCTGCTGTGACTTTTTAAAAAACAGTCTCTGCATTACCTTATGTATTTTACCTTTCTTCATTTATTTCTTATTTTTAACTACTTTCTGTTATTAGTCACTACTGTAGCAGATATGTTACCTTTTTTGCTCTCAGGGTTGTTCAAATAAAGTACTTGGTGAAGTGTAAATCTAAGTACTATTATGAAGTGGCTATCTAATAATAATATGGTCATCAAACCTGCCCATAATTACTTATCTTCCTACACATGCATTGTTTTCAGTCATGCTCAGAATGTATAGTGTTCTCTGCTGCACCCTCTGTAATCTGTTATGTTGATTATCTGGTTGGACAGGAAAACAAAGATATTTTTAGAATCTAATAAAATAACTACCTTCCTAATGTAACCTCATTGTATGAATAATTTTAAATGCATTACACCATGTTTGAAACAGTCCTTTGATTCTATTTTTAAATTAATATTCCCAGGGTGTGTGAACATGTGTGTGTGTAAACAGTCCTAATATTGTAGCAAAAGGCTTCCTTTAAAGAAAAAGGCCTGTGAAACAAGATGAGAACAAATTTCCAGACACTTGAAATCAAAACTTTTCCTGGCCTATTGCATAGAAAGTACTGCAAGAGAACACATCAATTTCAAGCCTTAAATATGATGCTGGCAAACAAAACAGAACAAGCAACAAATGAGGGGGAAATTATTATGATTTACTACATAAAATGTTTCATTAACAGAAGGCATAAGGATGCAACTTATACAGCTTCCATGTAGCATACTTGCTGTGAGTCATACATGAATAGGAAATTGTGTAGTCAATTTCTTCACAAAAGGAAAATATTTATCTTTAACGTTTCCTTCTCACTCCAGAAAATCATGATCTGTCAGAACTGTGATTTTGAGGAGTGCCTTCAAGGTATAATGGTCTTTATTCCTTCTGAGAGGATATGCTTAGGCTCTAGACATCTATGTCTTCAAACAGGCTTAGATGCTCTACTGGAGTAACCACAGAGTGTACGAGGAGAAAGGAGACCTGTGGAGACTGTCTAATCCAGTTCCTCTGCTCAAAGTGAGGTCAGATACAGCATGTTGTCCAGAATATTGTTCAGTTAGCTTTGTATATCTCCAAAAAGTGAGACTCTACAACCTCCCTCTGCAAAATAATCACCAACACAGGAAAGAGACAGAGAGGCAGAAAGGCAGAGAGGCGGAAGAAATATTTTTTTTTTTTCAACTGTGATTAAATAGAATTTTACATACTTTTGTTTGTGCCCATTGCCTCTTGTCCATTTGTTGATAAGAATACGACTCTCTTCTCCACTCCCTTGCCTATAGACATTGACACCATCCCCCCGGTGTTGTCTTCTCCAGGCTGAACAGCCCCAGCTCTCTTAGCATCTCCTCATATGTGAGATGCTTCAGCACCTTAACCTCCTTAGCAAGCCTTCACTGGACTCTTTCCAGAAGCTCCAGATCTCTATCCAAGTGTCTTCTTTGTTCCTAAATATAAGGTCCAGGAGAGTATTTCCCCACATCAATTCCTTGAACACCTCTGTTAGGAAGTTTTCATCAGTGACCTCTTGATTTTCTTTGCCACGTGCTGTAACACCCTCCCAGCAGAATGGCTGAATTACCCTGTGAGGACTAGGACCTGCACACATGAGGCTCCTTGTCTGAACGTGGCAAAGCTCCATGTATTTCCTCTTTCCTCTCTGTTCATGGAAAGGGCAACTCATCTCGTCCCCTGATCTGTTCTTTCTGAAGAGCTTCTTCCCCATTCATGGTATCACTTCTGTCATGTGAGATACCCTACCATGACCCTATGAACTCAGTGAGATTGCAAGCCTTGGTCTGCACACAGATCTCTAGCTCCCACTGACTGTTCAACATCAGGTGTGCATGAGCATACAGAAACTCCAGAAATACACCCAGTTGTATTCGTTTCCTGGAGAGGATAGAAGAGCTTTTTCCATAACACTATCCTGTAGACACTTCCTGACTACTTTGCATGCACTTGAGATGACTTCACTTCACTCCTGGACAAATGGTATATGCTAAAATTTTTGTCACCTCAAAAAGAAAGGACAATGCATGAGCTTTTAAATCTAGAATGTAAAATAAAAGAAGAATCTAAGAAAATATAAAAATATAACCACAATGAAAAGACACATGCTTTCAGTCCAGCAAAATGGCTGTTACTCAGATATCTGAGAACCTGATTTTAACTCATTTTACTGTGATGGTGTTCTGCCAATGACCAGGCCCAACAAAAATGATGCAGCCAGCAGGAAGATGAACCAATATACCGACTGTATTGTAGACAAAAAGGACATTCCATGAATGGTCGTTGGGGGTGGCGTCAATTATGTACCAGCTGATTGATCTGTTTGAACCCCCAGCGATCATTCATGGAATGTCCTTTTTGTCTACAATACAGTCGGTGTATTGGTTCATCTTCCTGCTGGCTCCATCATTTTTGTTGGGCCTGGTCATTGGCAGAACAGATGGTTTACAGCCTCAAGTTACTGTTTTACTTCAACCAGCTAACAAAACAAAATAGAGAATAAATTAAAAACCCTAAACTATTCCATACTGCCTTTCCATCAGCTTATACTATTTAATTAGCTATGAATAAGGCCATATATTTCATTGGAAAATTCAGGTTAGGAGGGAACTCAGGAAATCACAGGAGTCATCTATTAAATCCCATGTTTCTGGTAGGCAGGAAAGGGATATTGTTACCACAAATTTTGTCTCCATTCTCATTAGAATTGCTTCTATTCTTCTAGTGTTCCTACACAAAATCCTTCTACCTAATCTTGGTACGATCAAACAAGGCTATGATATTTTATTCTGCAATAGTAGACAGTTATGACACACAGAATAGCTACCTGTAATCACTATCTACTTACAGTGGCAATTACATCGTGTGATTACACAAAGTTAAATTAAAACTAGATTAAATTTAGGAAGTAGTTACCTGACTACTAGACAGTCTCTACGCCTGCAAAAAGACAAGCTAAAATATCTTCCATCCAGGACAAATGTTAAGGATGTTAGGAAAGCCACTGAAACCAGCAGACTCCAGGGCTCAGGGACTCCTTCCTGGCAGCTGGACACCAGCCTGGTGCACCTGGACATGCAGAGGTCTCAGTCAAAGGCTGCTAGATGAAGCTGCTGCTTTCCTATTTGCAGGTTCATCCAGTATCAAGGCTGAACGTGTACCCCAGAAAAGCATATGCACATTGTACACTAATACCAACAGCTACACAGACTGCTGCAGACAGTAGCACACATTTAAGCATCACCCACATATAGTACTACCAGAGCTGACAAAGCATAAGTCCTGTTCCTCATCTCTGGTCGATCAGGATTGAAGTTCAACATTGAAAACACATTATTTCACACTATCTAGATTCATAAGCACACTCATATTCACACAGATCCCTTGAAGGGTACCCCTTGAAGGGTAGATTTAGGTTTGATACTAGGAAAAAGTTCTTTAATATGAGGGTGGTTGATCACTGGAACAAGTTACCCAGGGAGGTGGTGGAGGCCCCATCCCTGGAGGCATTCAAAGTCAGGCTTGATAGGGCCCTGTGCAACCTGACCTAGCTAGTTAGAGATGTCCCTGCTTATTGTAGGGGGATTGGATTAGATAGGCTTTAGAGGTACCTTCCAACTGAATAAATTCTATGATTCTGTACCAGCATGGGCCCTCACCCCATCCATTTCTTGGCACTTAGACATGGCAGCACACACCCTGAATTTCTCTAATTGCTGGCATCTGGACCTGTGAGCCCTGATGATTATGGTCCTTCCCCATTTGCTCTCTCTCTAAACCTCTATTGCATGTCCATCACTCTGCTTGCTGGCAGTTAGACCTCAGTGCCCTGTGATCCGCAGTCTTTTCTGCAATTACTGTTACTTTACATCTTTCAATGCATACATTCACATATGTCTATCCCTCTCTAGTTGTTGACAAACTTACAAACCCCACAGCCCGTTGTCCCTCCTACACACATACCTATTTTACATGCCCATCTTGCTAGCTTTTGGTATGCAGACCTATGAGCCCAACAGTGCACACTGCCTCCAGCTGTTGGCAGCAAGACCCACAGACCTTGTGAACCACAGCACTTTCTCCTTGAAAGTTGTCAAGGTTTAAGTTGTCAGCACTTAGACCTTGAAACATTCACACACAGAGAAGAGAAACATTCACACAGAGACAAGTAAAAAAAAAAAAAACAACAATAAAACATTTAGTAAGAAGATAGGATAGTCTGCAATGATCAGACAAAGGGATCAATTAGGCAAATTTACTAACTGGCATTATTGGTGCACAACAGGTCCTTTTTATTAATCCTCCTTTCTGTTTTCATGAAATTGCTTCTCCCTGACTCACCCCGTTCTCTTTTTGTCCTTTCTCCTAAATATCCTACACCAAGTTTTTCACCAGCCCAGAGGCCCTTCCTCAAGTACCTCTTAACACTCATGCTAATCTTGATTCATGCTTCTTATAATTTACAAGGTTCAATCTGACCTTCTTAAAGACTAGGCTATACCTGAGTAGTCTTGCTAATGGCCTATCCATCAATGGCTGAAGAGATCAGGTCTTTGTTATTGCCTCCACCAGCACATGCTTGTTAGGTTTGCACATCTGCATGTTTAATTTATCACTTTTATTTTTTTTTTCCTTGTTATTTTATTTATGCTGAGTAGACCCTAACCAGAGAACTTAATAAAGCAAATGCTCTCATGTTCCACATACCTTAACACATACCAGACAAATCCAGAGTCCCCAAAAGTCCAGGCCTGCAGATTCTGAAGAAAATAATGTTTGCCAAACTACAGTAGCATACCATCAGGGAGCTTCAGGAGCAAGATAAGCAAGTCCAGAGCCAAGGGTGACCCCAGCATGGCCAGTGTGGTCACTGATGGGGCACAGTCCTACTGCATCTGAGCACAGTAGGCAGAGCCCAGGGCTGGTGACAGAGACTATTGACAACATAGCAAGAAATGACCCAAGGCCAGGATCCTTCTATAAGGTCAGAAGCAAAAGGAGACAGGGCAAGAGACAATAGAGACAAGGCTACAACAGAGGTGTAAAATCCACCCACGAGACCAAACCCGAGACAAGGTGCAACATAGGTCCAAGGGACCCATCCAGGACATAAAGTACCTGAAGCATAAGGCCAAGACACATCCAGGAGGCAGGCCCAGGGGAAGAGCTATACAGGGGCATT
>NW_008587801.1:0-14777 GCF_000691845.1 Merops nubicus
GATTTGAAAAAACTCTAAAGACAACAACAAAATTTTGCAAGAGTGCTTTAGCCAGTGAAGGGGATAAACTACTTTGTGAAACTGTGGAAGGGCTGACGTGGAGTTTATGGAGCTTTACTGCTCCATAAAGAGCTTCTTCCTTCTGCTCAACCATTCAATGTGGCATTTAATACCTACCGCAAAAGTGACAGTTTGTTTTCCATGTAAACTTACTTGCTCCACCCTCAACCGCTCAGTTTCAGGTAGGTGGCAAAGATGCCACACAGCAATTACTTCAGAGGGGAAGAAGAACTTTCCATTTAGTGTTAAACTGCTGTTGGCCTATGGGAGCTTTTCTCTGTAGTGTTCTCTAAAACTTCAAGCACAGACCTGTTTGTAAACCTCTGTGCAATGAGATCAAAGTGGACATTTTTTCGGCTATTTTCCTTTCAGTTATCATGGAGGAACAATTTATAGGTTTGGGTTTGTATATTTATATTAAAATGTCATATTATTTCGAGTAGTCCAGTAGAAAGCCCTCATAAGGAAGTTCTTAGTTTAAAAGAAGTGGGAGATCCAATATTCCATTAAACATTTGTCAAGACTACTCCTGTTTCAGAACAGCAGGATAAAACAAACTGTCATTTCAGTAATACTAAAACCTGTGAAAGGTTTCCATTTGCATTGTGAGATTCAAGGGATTTCAAAATCAGCAGCTATGAATGGAGACAACCTAGTTTAAACCCTCAACCTACCTTTGAGCTCAATCAGAAGTCTCTGTTTTGCAAGATTTGACATGGAAATACACTTATTACATTGTTAGACATTTACATGGAAGCTAGTTGTAGGAATAAAAGCTAAAAGCCTGATCCAAAACATGAAGACACAAATAGAAATATTTCACTCATTTTAGTCAGCTTTGGGCCAAATACTTTGTCTTCCACTGAAGTGAGGAGAATAAAGTATCTTCACAGAATTTTCTCATACATAAACATGGAAGATAAAAAGTGCAAAAAGGTAGAATGGGCCTATTTGAGCAGATTATTTAGGGCTTTATCTCCATCCTACCACAAGCTAACATTAGAGAAGCCTAGCTAGTTTGTGTTAGTGAGGTGTTCTGTAATGTACTACCCTCTTAGAGCTGACTGCTGTCAGCAGGCAAAAGCAACTTCACAGTATTCAATGGTATTTCCATTAAAACATTGTTCCTTTACATCCTCTGGTTTGCCTATTTTTCATTTGTTATGCAATATCCTTCATGCTTTCTCACCAGGATCAAATGCTAAAAAGGTGATGTCTGTAACAGAGGAAGAAGTACAAAAACAAAGTCCTTCTCTCATACTAGATAATCTTATGAACGCTTAGAAACCTGACACAGAATTCACTCAGAATAGCATTCTTCCTAGTCTTCATATTGATTCAATTGGCAGCTAACATAAATGCCAAATGATCTCAATGGTCTTTTTAGAAACTGATGAGCTGGAATATTTTCTTTGTCTATTTAAAAGTAAGATCTCCTTTTATAGATTAGTGAAAGCTGTCTTCCTTCATCTTGGAAGATTTTCTAAGACATTCTTCACAAATATATCTTCAGAAATCATTCCAATCTCTTCCCCAGTTAATTGCATCAAGACTTACCTTAGTGAGAGCTTTCAAACAAAACCAATCTCTTCCTTCAAAAGGGTAGGTTTTGCATTGTAAATACCATAACGTAGGTGTTGGATCTGCTGCCAGTTTCTCAGAGAAATATTTTTACCAGACATACAATGTGAACAATTTGGCTGATCAGTATACTGCCATAACTATTTAACTGGGTTAAACCAAGTACTATCACAATTGGTGTTTTTTATTATACTTGTGATTTATAAGGTCCCCAACTTTTAGCTTTTAGAGGGAATATCATGTAGATACATTTTATTTTAAAAGGTTGGCTCTTAATTTAGTTAAACAGTTCTGATTCAAATCTGTTACCAGTTCTATCAGTTTCCTTTATTTCTAGGATTTCTTTTTTAATTGTAACAATTGTTTTTCTCTGAGGTAATCAGGTTATCTTAAATGAAATCTGTATCACCTTCATGCATAATACCTTAATATCTGGCCTAGCAGGATAATTAAAGTATACATTTTGGAATTCCAGATTCCCCTTAACATTCTTCGGTTTATAGCCAGCATCGGATGAACTGTCAATTTGAGGTTCCTGTGCAGAATAACATGTCAAGAAAAGGAAAAAAGAAATTGTTTAGATTGCTAATTACATTTTAGCAGGACACAGGGCTATGATGTCTTAGCCATGAGTGTTACCCTATAATGAGGCATAGCAGGCCTCACTGCAAAGTAGCTGCAACTACTCATAGATGCATGAAGCTGCCAGTCCAGGTCACTGGTAGATCTGCAGTCAGGGGTGAATAATCAAGGCTCAGGCCCCTTCACTGGCATAAATTTATAAGTATAAATGGAAAATTTTATTTGTTTTACTTTTATTATTTGAACAAACTATAAGAGAGGAAATAATCTAAAACATCAGTGAAAGGAAGGAAGAAGTTACACATTTGCATCCAGCCATTGCACACCAACAATAATTTGTGGTCATTTTCACACTCCTTCCTTTAATATACTGTAGAAAACAGCAGCTGTGCCATGTCATATTAACACATACAAAGTTTTAATGCATTTGTTTTCATTCCTACCCAGGACAGTCTACAATCAGGAATAGTGCACTAATTTCCAAAAGCAGAAATATAGCTTGAGTAGACAACCCAAGATGAGTTTTAAAATAGCATTGTAGTCACTATGATAGCACAGTTGCAAGGTTATTGCTCCTGCCAGCCATCCAGGATGTACCAGTTTATAGCCCCAGGCAGCCCATATGTGCCATAAGTCTAGTAATTTCATATCATAGCTGCTGCCACTGATATCTCAGCTAGTTACCCGAGTCGTCATGGGTATAATTCCAATAGCTGCACTCATACTCTGAACAACAATGTAGACGTGGCCTCAGAGGTAGAAATGTCAGCAGACACTTGAGCATTTTTTCATAACTGTTAACTGATGCAGCAGAAGTTGGAAACACATCCCTAAATTTAGTTGCATTTTATAAATTGTATCTAGCTAGCTTATATAATATTTAAAAACTACACAAACATTTTAATATTGTTTGATATAGAACTTAGAAATATAAGCTACATTGCCAAATCTCTACAGGTGCAGTCCCTGTAAAAGCAGTACTTTAAATTATTGAGAGCTGAAAAGAAATATTATCAGTAAAGTGAGGATAGTTACATGAGATCTAGAATCCTCAGGTTTTGGGATGGCTTTTATTTATTTTTTAAGAACGAAGATTGAAGTATATTTGTTCAAGCAAGACTTGCATTAATTTCTTCTTTAATCTGGTCTTCTGAACTACCAGACAAAACAACTGGTAGGAATTTGTATCTTCCTCAGTTATTAGCTCACATTCCTGTATTTAGATGCTTGTCTTGTATTGTGTTAGGTAGAATTTTTGAATGTTAGGATATTGTACATACAATTGTTCTGAATTCAGAAAAGTCAGATGTTAAACACTTTTGGATGGCAGACATGGCAAAGATACTCACGTTGTCTATGATGTTAAAGATTGCATAGGCAGCTCCTCTTGCATTGGCAAATGCCTCCATACTCGGTGCAGTCTGTCCAACACTAAAAGCTCCAAGTAATATAGAAAAAAAAACCTAACAAAAGAAAAACAAAACCAAAAAAACCAAACCACACAAGCAGCAAACATAGCTAGGAGTTCATAAGTCTAATTATATGGTTTAATCTATCTGAGACTATTAGTTATCACTGCTTCAAGTAGTTTCATGCATGCTACACAGTACGACGAAGTCTAGAAAGGCAGCAATTAAATAGATGGCAGTTATTTAACGAAAGGTAAAAATTGGTAGGAAAAAAGGGAATCAAAATTCCTTCTTCCACAACTACACTATAAGAAGGATATTGTGAGTTGCTGATGGCTGGGATTCCTCTCTAGAGTAACAACAGAGAACAGAAGGATGTTTATAATTCCACCTGAACAAAAACTAGCCACCAGTTACTTTTGTGATTAAATATAGGATAAAAAAAAAAATCTTTCTTTCTTTCTGTAACATAAAACCAAAGGTATTTTAACCCAAAAGGTAATTTACAGCATTGTAGTACTGACAGGAACAGAACCAAATGTTAGAGGAAACGGTAAATTTCTTTGTGCAATGGAAATTTGTTGTCACACCATAAGCAGACTCTAAATTCTAATCTATTTTTTTCAGTCTCAGGTCTGATATTTTTGTGCATGGGTATTTTTTTCTGAATACATGCAACTCTGCCACCCATTTCAGATGTTGAGAATAAAGGCTTATTTGCATTTTATTCTGATCATATCTAAGTATTAAATCAAGCTTACATTACAGTCTAAATTGTTAGTGTTTAGAAGAGGTAACAGTAATCATGGCTTTCTGCAAGAAATAGCAATAACCCCTGCTCTGCAGTCACATGCTGTTTGCCAGTTAAGGCATAAGCCTGGCTGCAGATGCTTCTGCTTTTCCTGCTCTACCAGTTGCTTTCACTGAGGATGTGAGAGCAAAGCTCATCCCCAGCTGGCTTATGCTGGGTGTTGGTAGTACAAACTCGCCTGCTTGGCTTTGCCCTGGAGTGTATAAAATCATAGGCTCACAGAATCATTTAGGTTGGAAGAGACCTTTAAGATCACCAAGTCCAACTGTAAACCTAACACTACCAAGTTCACCACTAAACCATGTCCCTAAGCACCACGTCTACACTGCTTCCAGGAATGGTCACTCAACCACTTCCCTGAGCAGCCTGTTCCAGTGCTTGACAATCCTTTCAGTGAATAAATGTTTCCTAATATCCAATCAAGAACTTCCTTGGTGCAACTTGAGGCTGTTTCATCTCAGCCTATCACTTGCTACTTGGGAGAAGAGACCAACACCCACCTTACTGGAACTCCTTTTTTGTGGAGAATTGTAAGGTCTCACTTCAGTCTCCTTTTCTTCATCCTCCTTTCTCCAGCCTAAACAAGCCCAGTTCCCTCAGCCACTCATCACAAGATTTCTTCCTTAGACTCTTCACCAGCTTCATTGCTCTTCTTTGGAAATGCTCCAGCACCTCCATGTCTTTCTTGTATTGAGATGCCCAAAACTAAGTGGCTTCAACAGTGCTGTGTACAAAAGCATGATCACTTCCCTAGTCTTGCTGGCCACCAAATGGACTTACCCTCCTGGTCACAAGTGGGAACAATTAAATGAGCTGCTCCTCAAAGAATCTTAGCTCTTGCTAGAGACTCTGGTGCATGAGCATAATGGAGAGGATGGCTTCAAGAGCTGCTGACCTATCACAGATATAAACTCCTTACCAGGCAGGCTGTGACTGGAGTCAGACCTTCACCTACACTGTCATACAGCAAGCCCTCTTTAAAAAAGGTCCAGCCTGATATCAGCATAGATAAAGACTGTAGGTAAACTAACTGTGTCTAAGACAGGAGCTAATATAGTAGAAAGGGAATGCTGGCACCTGGTCTTTCCCTCCTGAATGCATTCACCTGGAATGAATCATGACTCCTTGAAATTATATCTGAGTTCTTCAGCAGAGATCTGGTGTGACTGAATAAAAACTTAACAGCTAATTATTATTGAGCCAAGCTGGCTTTTTAACAAGGGACTTTGAAGTGGGTGATTTTGATGTTACCCAACTTACAGAAAAATCAATGGCATGCAGATCAGTACAGTTTTTGTTAGTAGGGTTGAAAAAGTGAAAAATGTAGCTTCCAAAGCTAACTTCAACCTCACTTAAAATTTTAAGTCACATATTCCAATAAGATTATACAGGGTCAGTTCACTATTATTCATAAACACTGCTCAGCTTCTGGTGAATACGTACGGTAAAGACTTTTCCAATCGTATAGTCATCGGAGAGTATCAAAGTGGTTCCATACCAGAAAGCCAAGGCATATGATGCATATATCAAAAAGAAAGCAATACCCATCGAAATATTGGCTGAAATAGCCTTTTTGATACCAACGCGTTTGGCATCTTCTAGTTTTTTTTGGTATCTGAAAAAACAAACAAACAAAAAACCAGAATATACAGGAAATTACTCTCTTGCATTATGTGTATTAATAAAATTCCTATAAAACACATGAAAGATATATAAAATAAGTTTGTAAACCAATCCTGAGAAAGATTTTGCTAAGCGTGGAAGAAAATTTATTGACTCTCTTTCATGTTGTGACAGACTGAGCTGATCAATTTTATCTGAAACACATCCTGGAGGAGTGGAAAAGGCTATGGCAATCTGTTAAACACCTTTGAACTTGTGATTTTTTATGGAATCTTGCAACTGTGAATGAATATTACTGATGTTATGAAAAAAGGTAAGCAGTGACTAGTCATGGGAACAACTGGGTGAAAGACGTCTCCTTTTAATGTGCTGCCTTCATCTGTGTAACTTGTAAGAAGGGTCTAGGATTGAGCATGAACTTTCTGAGGGAATAAAGTCTAAAAGCTGGAATAGACCTACAGGTATTCTAAACCCACTTCTGACGTATAGGAGGATTAATTAAAGTACAGCAATGATAAAAGAGTAGAAGAATCAATAACAGAAGAAAGAAAATATTGGTATGGGATCAGAAATAAAGGTAACAAGGATGGGATTGCCTGAGTGTTGAAATACATTGTAAAGAAAGGAGAAATTGTGATATGGAGAAAGTAGGACCGATTTGTCAATATCTCTTTGGTGATGAATATAAAAGATGTTTTAGGGATGCTTGTATCTGATAGTCTAGATTGTATTTGGACACAGAGAGAGCAATTCAGTCAGAGATGTGTGACTATGAGAGGCACATCATAAATACAGACTAAAGAATCAAATGCCAGCAACAGTTGTGTGATCCATGTGCTCTGGGAAGTGATAGCTGAGAATTTTTTAATTTACACAGTCACTGAACAAACACAACAACATTTTTTTTAGAATTACTTTAAGGCCATTAAGATTAAGATGGTTATAGGTAAAAGTAAAGGATAAAATGATTGCAGGCTGAATCAGTTAAAGTAATTACAGATGAAAACACACAAAAAGCATCTGCAACAAAAGTTGTCCATTTCATGGGTCAAATAGTTCTGAAACTGTGGCTCAGCCTCAACTTTCAGCACAAAAAAAAGACCCCACAAATGTGCATGGAGCTAAAAGCAGGATGACTAAGCTGAATTAAGGTATTTTAATTACCACATTCAACCTGAAAGGGAAACCAGTAAGGAAGGAATATACCTTTCATGGTGATTATAGACTCTTTATTCCAGAGTATTAAATAA
Organism: Merops nubicus; assembly: GCF_000691845.1. NCBI lineage: Eukaryota > Metazoa > Chordata > Aves > Coraciiformes > Meropidae > Merops > Merops nubicus. Next base: position 7,317 of record NW_008587801.1, read on the forward strand.
AGTGGCAAACATAACAGTGGTTCAGTAGTAAAGGCTAGTAAAGTGGTGATTATTTTCAAACAGTGCATAGATAGAGCCACAGGACTGAAGTATTACAAAAGGAACAGTATTCTGAGTAATTACAAGCTTGTAGCCTGGCAAAACCAGTACACTAAGCTTGCAAACAAACCCTGAAGAAAATAATAAAAATCAGAAATTAACTGAAATGAGATTAAATCAAACAAAATTGCAAGAAATGAAATGTGTCATGGGTTATGAAAGCACAGGATTAACCCAATTACATTTCTTTAATACTATACTTTCCAGTGAGGCAAGGCAGTACAACTAATCCATTGGGACTTCATTAATGCCATCTAATGCAAATTTATCCTGAAGCCATAGGATAAACTATTAATTAAACAGTAGTTGTGAAGCAATAAAAGAACTGTAAGGTAAGGAACCATGTGGAGAAAGATTGCAGTGTTCTGCAGGGAGCTATACTACCTAAGGGAGTCAACAACATGAATTCTTCAGTCACTCTTGGGATTCGTTGTTTTTCCTTATTTCAATGATTTGTGCATGCAAAACAATACACAGGTTAATGGTATTTCCTGGTGGTACAAAACTGAGAGGATCAGTGCAGAGAACCAGGACAAAAGAATACTAAAATGTCTTACAGCATTAGTGAAGTGCTGAGGTTAACCCCCCAGCCCTGAGTGAGGGTTGGCATATGGATGATGTCAACAGCCAGGCAGGAAAGACCCTCCTGATTGGTTTTCACCCAGGGTCTGGCCAGCCTTGGGTGGGAACTGATGAGGAGGTCACCACCAGGTGCGCTCAGCTTCCACATTAACCTGGAGGCTGGGCAAGAAGCCACCTCTGTAAGAGCTGACTCTGCTTGCAGTGTAGTTGTGAGGCCTGCTTACACAGTGCATGTGCTGTGTGAGGAATTGTGGTCATCAGAAAGGCTTTCTGACTGTGTATGGCAAGCAGAGTTCCCAGGATGGTGGGGAGAAAGATGAGTCCCTATTATGTAATTGGATTCATGGCCTGGCTAATTCTATCTCCCATGGCTTGGATCCTTGGCCAGCTTGCTCCCTTTGTCACATGCTATGCAGTGAGTGTATTAACTTATCCTTCCCTCTGGTGGTGCAGCACCATGGAATATTTGTGCATGATTTAAGAGCAGAGGGAGGAATTTGGCTGTTAGTCTGCCTGCTAATGATAATATCTTTCTATATTAAGTAAGCAGTCAGCAGAAGAATTAGATAAATGATCTTGGATGGTAGTAATAAGAAAAGTAGATGAACCATAATTATGTAAAATAAAAGATGACCAATGAAATGGCTAACCTATACTGTATGAGAAACCTAAAATAACTTCTTTTGCTTGTCCTAGAAAAATGCCACATGAGTCTGTATTTCTATAAACAGCACAGGAAAGTAAAGCCGTGGGAGGGAACTACTAAAGCAAGTGTTCAGTGTTGGTAGAGTAACAGATTAATGTATAGGAGCTATGTATACATTTTGTTGGAAAGAGATGTCCAGTCTTCAGACAGTCAAGTGGTAGAATAGCCTTCCAGCAGCAGCAGAGTTATAAAGCCTACCAGGTTTTAGGATGTAGCTTTTGAGCTTATTAGCATGGGAATTAGGTGATATATTTCCTTACTACAATAGCAGGACCTTGTCCCAGTAACACAGGAGGTCCTTCCCTACTCTGGGTCATGAGGAAACACCCACCATCACCTTTACTGCACTTGTGGCAGGAAGCAGCTGGCAAAGATTGCTTTAAGAATGAGTAGGAAAAGAGGTGATGGAAGGTATGAGGGTGGTGAACAACACTGGGTAACCAAAGACACTGGGGTGAACTGGGAAGTGAGGTGTAGATATCCAAAGAATCTTTCAGCTGCCTGAGTTGGGCAACAGTTGTGGCTGCCATAAAGGGAGAAACAGGTCAGGGGATGGTGTGTTTTGTTTGTGGATGACACAACCATTACTGAACTTTGAGTCTGAAAAATTCCTGCCAGTATTTGTGGTCATGCTGGTTATCTTTAGATAAAAGATCAAAAAGATGGCAAGAATTACGTTCCATAGTATAATACAAATCAATACATGTTCCTGACTTGGGTTCATGACCCTGACTTGGGTTCATGACCTTAGTGTTATACTTCTTTTTTTTTTTTTTTTTCCCACATGTGTCTTTTTTCCTTAAAACTCTTGCTGGATTTATGAGGCCTGTAAGATCATATTCTCTTTGGGAAAGGGACTGTGTCTCTGAATGTTTTATGATGCTTTTTGAAGCTAATAAAAAAGTAGAGAAAAAAAATTAGCAGCAAAGATATAAAGCCTCAATGTTTCTTTAGCCACCATTACACCATTATAAAACCAGTCAACATATGGACTTTTATTCTTACCTTTCAATTTCTTTTTTCTGTCCTCCAAATGCTACCACAGTACGGACTGCTACCAGAACTTCTTCTGCAACAGCTCCTGCTCTTGCATATGCAGTTAGCTCTTTGTTAGTGAATGCAGAAAGTATCTGTGTAGAAGCAAAATATTTTAAAACAAGAAACAAACCTTTCAAACAAAACCAGAAGGAACTGTTGTTCTGATGTCTAAGAATTCTTAATTTATTGTAACAAATTTCCTATCCACTTTGTTTTATCATAACAATTTATAAAAGAATCCACATTTGACTTCCAAGGTAAGAATTTGATGAAGGACATCATAATAATGCTTGCATTGCATAAAATATACTAACTATAAAAAATGAGGCTAGAATTTCAGTTCTTCTAGACTTTCATTATTTTGGAAAGCCAGAGGAGCTACTAAGATCCCTTGTGCTTAGAAATCCTTGAATTGCTAGCACCAGGCAGTTCTGGTTTGTGACAGGACTATTAGTTGCCTGACAAGCACAGGAACATTCATCCTCTCAACACACAGCAGGCTGCAGATGAACTCATGTGCTGTGAAGTATTAGGGACTGCACATGCTAAAGAGAGTTTGAATTTTCATCTTAGCTGAAAGGGCAAGGCTGGCCTGTGTCACTGAAACTCAGTAGCCAGTTGGTACTCAGCACCCTGATGCCCCTTTGAAAGTCCCAGCCAAAAGCAATTCTATTTCTAGAGATGGAATCTATTTCTCTCTGAGTGGTCTGCCTTTTTTTCTGTCATGCTGCTTCCAGTAAGTTACTGGGAGTTGAGCGAACGGCAAAGGGATGATCTAGAGAAGAGTTCACGGTGTGCTGGCTGTGTCTGCCTGTGTCTTTGTGCTGTGTCCTGGGGTAAAGCCCCCCTTGCCTTGGGCTCAGAGCCCACAGACAGGTCTTATCACAGGAAAGCTGATTCACTGCAGGGTCATGCCAGACCTTGCTGTCAGTTACCTGGCATGACTGCAGCTGTGCAGTTCCATGTAATTCCTCTATGTATTTATTTTTACTGACAGTACTTGGTTATTTTGGTGTAATCATGGAGTCCAGTGATGATGGCAAAGGTGCTGCTTGTTTACCCTTTCATACAAAGTTCTGTTACAGTTGTGTGGACTTTGCAGCAGTATAGCTGAGTCCAAGGTAGTCCAGGGTGGACGCACTTCATTTCTGCAGTTGTACCAGTGTCATCATACACCTATTCACACCTTTCTGCATATAGAAGGGTACAAATTCACTAAGAAACAGGTTGCATTTTTAAGCCTTACAGATACCAAATGGGATTATAGAAAATATAGTTTACCAGTTTATTGAAAACTCACACTCTTTGCCTACCTTTGCCCAGAGAGCTGATGAGAGTCCCAGAACAGGACTGAGTGCCAGGATCACAAGTGTTAATTTCCAGCCTTTTGTAAAACCAACTATAAATCCAGTGAAAAAGGTTGTCACTGCCTGAAAGAACATTGCCATTTTTTCTCCAATTCCTTCATTAATCTTAGAGATGTCACTGGAAAGAAACAAGTAATAGCCAAACAAATAAGAAAGTGTGGGAAAGACAAAAATTAACTCTTTGGATGCAGTACACACTGTCAGTGCTCCATCATGTTTCTAGCACCTACAACTCATGGCTACAAATATGCAGCCACAGAGGGCGTGGAGCAGCATTCTCCAATGTCTCTGTTCCTCAAGCTCCATTTAAATGATCCACACACATCTCAGGAACCATATAAACAATAGCATAATTTACAGAGGAGTTTAAGATCAAACAACATCACTCTGAAGGAAGTATTTTACAATAATTAGAATGAATTTGCAGTTGGCAATTAACTGATATTTAATACTTACTCTACAAGTCTAGTGTTAAGTTCACCTACATCATTTACATCAAACCATCCAATCTCCTGTCTCATTACAGCATGAAAAAATTCTTGTCTGATTCTTATTACTTGCCGGCCAGCAGCCAGTTTCCAAAATGAAACTTGAATGTAGGCAGCAAAAAGAACACCAGCTCCTATTCCAGAATAATAATATGCATATCTGAAAGGAAACAAAAATATAAGAAACTGAATTAATCCTACTCCAAACAGGGCTAGCTGCCATTTCTCTTTTTCCACTTTAATGAATATTTTTAGGTTCTTTCAGAATCAAATTTCAGTTGTTACAACTTCTACAAAGTAGAAAATAAATTTAAAAGTAATATCTCAAAGTCCATGAAGACATAGACTAAAAAAAAAATAATCTTAGAATTATGTATTTACTCTTACAAACACTTCCCACGATGAATCAAAATTAAGACAGAGGTTTTAAAAATGCTTAAGTGATCTAAAAATGGAAGTAAGTTAGGTTTCAGGATATTCACTTTCATTTAATGAAGTAAAGATGGAGACATTGAATTTACTTATGAGCATGCCATCCTTATTTAACTATTTTTTTTGAGTTATCTTTGAGAAATGTTAGTTTGGTTTTAAAAATTGCGTACATTCCTAAGGAAAAATATATTGTCTAGGGGCTGTTCATGCAATTGCAACAAAATAAGGCTCCACACAGACAAAAAAAGAAAAAGCAATAAGGAAAGCTATTCTAAGTACTTTTGTTACAAATTAATGCCAAAGATGTTTTATTTGTGATTGCAATTAAACAAGATATTTCATATTCTGCAACCAGGTCTAGTGGGAGGTGTACCTGCCAATGGCAGGGGGGTTGGAACTAGATGATTTTGCATAAATGAATAACTTAAAATTAAATGAGTAGCTGAACATTGTTCTTAATTATTGCCAGCATCATAAAAAGCTACAAAAAGCACCAAAACTAGGGAAACCCCAGAATTTATGCATTTGTTAGAACATTTAAGTTACGGCAAAGAATCAACACAACTTAATTTTGGTTCCAAATCCCTATTAATGATGGTTAATTTACAACACTAACATTAATATTAATTAATATTAATCAATACTGACATTAATTAAATACATTAATTAACAGCAGGGAAATAAAAGTGAGATTCTTAACAATTGTAATTTAACAGTTTTCACAAAGATATAGCTCTGATTTTGCCAGCATTTTTGCTTGACAGATTACCCAATGTTTATGTTTAGATTCAAGTTCCAAGATTGAGCCACAAAATTTTTGTATCAGTAATTCCTGATTCTTATCCTACACCATGGGGTTTGTACAACAAGAGTAGAATTTGTCATATGTGATTATATACTCCCTTCAAGGAGCAGAATATCCTCGCTTACTTAGCAAACAAATACCCTTCTCTGAAGCTGAACAAGAAGAATGGGATTTTTCATTGCATATCAGAAAGGGGGCTTGGAGAAAGAAGAGCTAGATCTTTAAAAAAGTGGAAACAAAAGGAAAACTTGGAAAGGGCAAAGGATGACAAAGACAGAGTATAGACAAACAGATAAAAAGGAACAACTCCCCTCCAAACATAACAGTGGAATTTGCTCAGTGACATCACATGTCCCCATAACCTGTCTCTGAAAATAACTGGTATTTAACACCATAGGAGACTGTGAAAAAACATTATTAGCCTAACATGACACAGCTTGTCAGTGTTATAGTTTTAACTGGACCAGCTGTTGCATCTCTGTCCCTATTTCAATTTTATCTGATCAGAAAATGTTAAAGATACATGGTAAGTTCTTTGTTTAACACAGTTTTTAGTTACCAGCTCTGCAGATTCCTTGGGCATGATATAAAAAGTATCTATCAGTTTTAAATTCGGTGTCTCTCCACTTCTGTTATTTGTCCTTCTAGAAGAAAAGGGTACCGAAGACTACTTGATTTACCTTCCCAATGGCAACCAATATTACTATGTGGTTGACCTTAAAGTGGATATTCCTCTGTTTGTAGTGGCAAAGACTAAATGAAAACATAAAACTTGGAAATTTAATAGAAACTCAACCATGCTTGACTTCACAATCATCCCATTTTAGTTTATTTCTGGTACAGTGTAAAGTGTTTGTCTTTAAGATAAGTCTTTCAGAATTTCATTTATTATAAACAAAATTTTAATGTGTGATCCTGTGTAGTAAGAACATGGAGCAAATAAATGGCTTGCCTAAGAAGTTGTCATGAGCTTTTTACATTGGGGAAATGCAGAGGGGAGGAAGAATGGGAGTAGGCTCCCTGAGTTAGGAGAAACTTCATTTCTCTTTCTTTCATCAAACTGGATTCAAACTTCACTAGCTTATGGAGTTATGTGAAAACAGTATCTACAGTTTCCATATACCTACTGATAGAATAGAAAGGAACATGACAAAAGTGTCTTCATAGTAAGGGATGACAAGGGAACAGTTTGTACAGTGGAGAGGTGCAATCACTGGTGCCCCAAGGTGATAGGATGGTCACTTTATATAAAAAAGAAACAAGAAGGTAGGAAGAACCCGAGAACTTGAATGAGAACTAAACAAAACCAGATGCCTACCTCAAGAAGTTTGGATAGCCTAAACTTTCGAACTTTACGAACCAGAATGCATGCTTAGGAGACTTGTACATAGTAACTTCTCCTCCCAGGGGAGACATAAAATGAAGTTAAGAAGACATACAACGCCTGGTGTGAAGGGGGGACACACGTTAAGGGGGACATGTAGTAGGTGTACCGGGCAGTCTGTACACCCCGAGTACCTCAGCCAGTGGGGAAAGGAGGAGGGAAATTTGTGGCCGGGAAATTAGGATAAAAAGGGGGCTGCGTCCCCCAGCCAAACTGAGAGACCCCACCCGGATATTCCCGTGGACTCTCCCTTTATTCCAATGAAGTATATTTTTTTAAAGGACTCCCCTGTCTCCTTTTTGAACAGCAACCTCTGACAACGGCATTTTCCGCACACTACTATGGTCTCTCAGGTACTGCGGTGGTTCAGCCCCAGGCGGAAGCCGGGCACCACGTGGCCGCTCACTCACCCCTCAACCCCCAGGGAGGGAGAAAAGGGAGAAAAACACAAAACCCCATGGGCTGAGGTCAGGAGAATTTACTACGGGAACGAAGAAGCAATAGCAAAGAACAGCAGCAGCAATAGGTGTATGTATATAACAGATAACAGACTGTACAAA
>NW_008587802.1:0-8242 GCF_000691845.1 Merops nubicus
AAAGGTCTCTTCCAACATAAAGGATTCGAGGATTCTATTTTAGAAGTAAACTGAGGAGCATCTTGCTTGCAATACTGCAGATGTTTGAAGCATTATAAATGCTTAGTCATCAGGCTGAAACCCACATTTTGTTTTGAGCCAGTAATTATTGTAGGTATCTGCTTTACAGTATTAGCTTGACTTCCACTGTGGACATACATTTGATGGTCCTGTTTTTCCTACCCTCCAAAACTTCCTTCCTGTGTGTATTTTATTAACAGTTGGCTACAATCTCCTTTTTTCCCTTTTTGGTGGTGAAGGTCTTTGCCTGTGATGTTGTCAGACCTGCCACTGAGATGCCATTTGGGAAATAAAGAACAACCCTTGCACTTGGAAGAAAGCAGTAGTGCTGGAGGAGTGTTGAACAAGTTGAAAATAAAGGGAAGTAAACCATCTGGTATGCCCATTTACTGCTCCCAATATTTGCTTCCCAAATGGAGAAATGACTATGAATTGAATCATAGCTCTATAGCAAGGAGGTCTTTTACATACTAAGAGCTTCTAGCTTAAAGCAATCTGGCTTTAACAATTTCCTGAGACCTTTTCAGCGTGAAGGGCTCCTGACTGTTGAATTACGTCTGCTCCCATTTCCATTTGAGAAGACTTAAAGTTCACCACTAGGTGAGAGTCCATTAGACTTTAATGAATTTAGGGGGTATATTTTTCTCTTTTCCTGCCTTTATATGTATTAAACGAGCACCACATGTGAATTGCATTGTCACACTATTACCACCACTTTACGACTCCAATATTTCAGGCAACTATTTCATCTCAAAGGATTTCCTGGGTGGAAATATGTGTGCATGTGCCATGCAGTGATTGTAATAGTTTTTCATTTTACTGAAAACTCTTGCAGGAAAGACACTAAAGCTGCCTCCTTCTGAGAGGGAGTCTTAGGCATGTGGCAGCTGTCGGTATATCATCTGAGAAGTTTGACAATAAAACCATTGTATTACCTCAAAGTAATCTGAAGGCACCATAAATTTAAGCAGTGCACTTTGAGAGGGACTGATTGCTCCTTCAAGCAGCCTAGTGTGTCTCTGGCCTCGTGCTGCTGCTCTAGATGGGGATGGTCTCCCATAGGTCCCATTTCACATCTGCCAGCCTTGTGTGGGTGTTCTTTGTGTCTAAGGTGGCAATGGGCACTTATGGTGCTGCTCCTGAACTCATCCTTCTGTGGAAGTGGGTTACTGGAGGAGGTGGGGTCACAACAAAAAACAGAAACAGGGCACATTTTCATATCTGTCTCCTTAGCTCCTTGAAATATAATTGTGCAAGGGACAGAGCATAGCTGTGTTGATCCAGAAAAACCTAAACTAGCCTGGCATGCCAAACTGACATTTGGGTGTCTTGGCTCCCAGATCAGGGTAAGATGCTGGGGAAAGGCAAGAAAATTCCACTAAATTCTCTCTAGGTATTAAAAGTTCTCTCACTGTTGTTCAGTGTCCTGGAAATAGCTAATTAACAACAGATCTGCCAGCTTCTGCTGACTTCAGGATTCCTAATATATTGTTGGAGCTGCAGAAATAGAAAGCATTGTTAAAGCCTGTCAGATAGAGCAGAACATCTCAGGATCTCTAATGTAGAGCTTTTGGAGCAGGTCTCTTTGTTGTTGTGTTCAAGAATGGCATTAAGCATGTAAGGAGGACTGGGATGTCACAACAGGTCCTGGAGCTGGCTATGCAACTAACTTGGGTGAGGAGCCACAGGATTTTGCTTCCATTTCACAAGCTTAAGGAGCTGGAGTGTCCTTTACTCCAAGTGAGGAAAAGCATTGTGTGTTCCCATGCTTTTTGCTATACCTGCAGTGGTGGGAGCTGATGATGCAGTTGAAAAATACCTAGTAGAGTCTGAATACTGGCAAAATGAAAGCTGAAACAGCTCAGAGTGGAGATTGTACAAACAGAGATGAAAGAACCACTCACAGAGGTCCTTGGTGTGTGTGTGGGCCCACCTGTGATGCCCCAGTTGGATTATTATGACTACTCTGTAACTTGCTAGCTGTAACCCTGGGAACTTCACTCACTGCCTTTGGTGCCCATCAAAAGTGAAAAGTGACGTGGACTTGGTCTCATCCCCAAAGTTTGAAAAGCATCCAGTGGCTGGGGTGGTTTGCATCTGACACAGGAAGCAATTATTTCTTGTCAACTCTCAAATGTGCTACAAAAATCTGAGGTTATCTTTCTGATTGGAAATAAGTATCTGTTTGCTGTGCACTTTCACTTTTGGGAATTGTCCATGGCCAGTCTGTACCAGGTGTTACAGTGGTAGTGGAGTAACCAGAGCAGGAAATCCCACGTGTATGTTGGAGACCACTGTGTGGAGAAGGCTGTCCAGAGGGGTTACAATTTAGAGCTCAGAAGTAGGCAGGAAAAATGTAAAGTGCTTGTGCATTTGTTAGGGGAGTCTGGTTTTAATTATTTTCCTTTTCTGATTCTGTAGCTCAGTCATGTCTCTGAGTTAAATGGGATGCTGAGTGTGAACAAATGCTGAACTGGTCTGGTCTGTGTGTTTATAAAGTTCTGGCCATAGAATGGTCTAACTCAACTTGAAATGCTTTGATGAAAAATGTTATGATTTAATGCTGTTTTTACATTGGTCTTGAATGTTGTTTACTGTCAACACCCTTTCAGTGAGCGACCTCAAGACTTGCAGTATCTTATGAATGGCATGTCCCACTGTGCTCTGAGTGGTATCTTTGCTGTAGGACAAGGGTGTTTGTTTTCCTTCTGGGGTCTCCCAGACAGTTTCAGTAACTGGCTTGGAAAACTGAGGTGTTTAAAGATAGTGTGGTACAGTCATTAAGAGTTTATTCTACCATTTTTTTCTATCCATCAGGATGAACTTGGGTTTTACAATCTTTGAGTGGGACATAAGTCATGACTTTGGGAAAATAGAGCATTTGTTTTAAATTCACACAAGACAGGAAAAGCTAATTTGGAAAAGCTAATAGTGATTTATGCGTGTTTAATCCAACTAAGCTGTAATTAAGGTAAAATTTCCATTAGTCTCTAGGAGAAAAATGACTGTCGTGGAGCATTACTGGGTCTGTTTCTCAGCTTGATTTCCAGTAAGTTTTCAGTGGAGACACTTTAGTATGTGACAACTCAAAATGAAACACTCCATCTGTTGTCATGTATATGTTGTATTGTCTGGGTGCTGATGACATTTCAGACAGGTCACTTAGGGAACTTTTACAAACAACTCAATATAAATATCATCTGTTCAAACCAAATACAGGAAGCAAATACTAGGTGTACATGTTTTACTGAATTCTGTATCCTATCAATATCTCATGCATGATGATCTTTACCCAGAAAAATAAAGTCATTAAGGCTAAGAACAATTTCAGAGTACTTGAGATATATGTATTCTTTGGTGTGATAGCTGAATGCAAATAAAGCATAACCTCTTTCTAATCGATTGCAGTTACAAAAAAAGGCTTATTAATAAATCAAATTTGTCAAAATGCACTACGTATAAATCCTATATTAAAAAGTATGTGCATATGTGTTGAAAAACAAATCTCCTCATTTTCATATGAAAGAATCTTTCCTTTTCCTTCATTGCATCAATGTACCATCCTGGAGGTCACTGGCTCAGCCTCCATGTCTCTAGCCCCTCACTGGGTCTCAGTGTTTGCCCCTTCCTCAGCCGACAGCCAGGAGCTGTGGCTGGCATCTTCTCTAAGGACCTGGGTGGTGGGGTGGAGAGTACCCTCAGCAAGTCTGCGTGTGACACCAGCTGGAAGGAGCGGCTGATACACCAGAGGGTCACGTTGCCATGCAGAGGGACCTTGAGAGTGTGGAGAAACCTTCTGACAGGAGCCTCGTGCAGCTCAACGAGAAGAAGCGCCAAGTCCTGTGCCTGTGGAGGAACAATCCCACGCCTGAACCCACGCTGGGGCCCTCCCAGCTGGAAAAGGACCTGGGGGTCCTGGTGAGCACCAGTCTGAACGTGACTCAGTGTGCCCTTGTGGCAAAGGTGGCAGATGGTGTCATAGGCTGCATTGGGAGGACTGTTGCCAACAAGTCAAGGAGGTGATTCTTCCCCTCTGCTCAGCGCTGGTAAGGCCACACGTGGAGTTCTGTATCCAGTTTGGGACTCTCCAGCACAAGAGAGACATAGGGAGAGTCAAATGTTTTTTGGGTTTTGTTTTGTTTTGTTTTGTTTTTTTTTTTAATGGCATGGGTGCAGGAGTGATGGAGCACTGCACAGCTTGCCCAGGGAGGTTGTGAAGGGTCCCTCCTTGGAGGTATTCAAAAGCTGTCTAGATGTGCTTAAGTCTAGATGTCCTGAGTAGCCAGCTCTAGGTGACCCTACTTGAGCAGGACGTTGAACAGGATGACTTCCAGAAGTCCCTACCAACCTCAACTATTCTGTGATTTTGCAAAGAGTGGGAGCTGCTGTCTAGAGAAGAGATGTCTGTTTGATTTCTGGTTCTCCTTCCTCCTTTCCCTTTCCTCTTGCTCCCCTCCACTCTGGTAAAATACAATTTTTTTTCTGACCAGCTGGACATTCTGGTAAGAAAATGATATGGTTTCCACAGAAGTTATTGTTGTGTGATTATTAATCTGATTTTTTTCTACCAATCAGATTCTTATGAGAATTTTTAAATAGCTTGATGGGTACCTAAATCTTTACCTAGTAAAAGAAGGGGCCAAATTCTGTGTCCTAAGCCCATTGTAATGTATCATTCATCTTTCTCATCTTCTTTTTATCATAACTGAGTGGCTTGCAGATTCCTGAGGCAGGGTCAAGAATAAAAGGCATGCTTATGTATGATGCAATTTTGAATTCTTTTAAATGTACATGACAGCTGATGTATTTTATGGATGATAAGGAACACAATGACATCCTGTCATCATTTGGGCTCTTTCTGAGAGCACTGTCAGCTCTAAGATGAACAAATATTTCTGTCAACATCTGACCTATGTTTTGAGCTCTGGGATTTGGAATGATCATGAGAAGAAAATAAGTTCATATGACTTGTGCCCCATTAGAGTGTCATCTGTATCATCTTTGCCTGCCTGGAAGATTTTTGTATCCCTCAGCTATGCTTAGAAATAAATCAGTAAATAAATTTCCTCTCAGTTAGACTGGCCCAGAGCATTAGAAAATCCAGGACTGGGATTAGAAATTAGTGGTCAGAAATGTGATTGTGCAAGCTAAAGAGCATTGATAGGAACACTAGTGCAGTCATCCAGCAGGCAGGTGGAGTGAACACAGAAGATACGGTTTTAGCCCTGAGGGTGCACACGGGTCCTGTGGTGACTGGCAATAACAGGGAGATGAAGGGAAAATACTAAAATCAAAAAAGACCCACAAAAAAACCAGAGGGTACAGGAGCAGAGGAGAAGAACATTGTAGATACAGAACAAAGGAGGTAAAAGCAAGAGCTGGAGTCTGGCAGATGAAGTGTCTGCAGTGCTGTGGGCAGCTTCTGGGTCTGGTCCCTCCTTGCTCTCTTGTGACCTACTGCATCTTTCCTGGCCGTTTAACAAAGAAGGGGCTTGCTCCTGTGCCTTTTAGGATTGATACAGCATTTAATTTTTTAATTTTATTTTTTTTTCCCTGTGGTCACTGGTTTCATGCAGCACACAAAGATGGCCACGTCAGTTCAGGCTTGGGGTAGGTGCTGGGAGTTGCCCATAGTAAGAATGGGCAAATAGAGATTGATTGCTTGGGATGGTTTTCTTCAAGATGTGTATGTGGGATAAAACTTTATTTTTTTGCTGATCTTTCCTTTCATCCTCAAAGTCCTAGGTACATGTTCCTGCTTTTGGGCTTCATGTGCACCGTGCCCTTAGCAGCAGGAGGATTGAGGACATATTCTGGTATGTATATATGGCTGGGGAAAAAAACCCAACCTGATTTAAGTCACGAGGCACGGATACATTCAGGGTTCAAATATACATGTATGTTATACACCTTGGAGATACTGGTTACTAGTAGACTGACTAAAAACCCTGGACATGGAGGTACTGGTGCTCAGCTAGGAATGATTAAAAAATTACCGTATTGTTTTGCATCTGTCTTTTCAGGTTGAGTAACTTACATAAATTCTCATGAGGGCTTTTGCTGACAGTGTGAAAAGGGAGTTAACCCTGAAACCTGCATTTTCAGCATGGTATTTTGGCTGTGCTGGGGGCTGGTGCTGTGTTACTTGTGGACAAACCCAGGCTTTGATCCCTCACTGGATTAACCAGCCTTGTTTTAGTGTGCCTATTGGTGTGCTGTTGGTCCAAGTTTTGATGTGCTGGTTAGAAGATACTGCAGTCTGTGGTTAATATGACCTTTCAGTAAAAGCACCAAGAACAAAAACAATCCAACCCCCAAAAAACCTAAACCAGCAAAACCCTAGAAATCTTAAAATGCAGGTCACTCTTGCTGAAAATACCTGTTCAGTGTCAGCCTCCCTGGTTGTGTGGTCCCTGAAACACCTGTTTATGATAGCATTAAGCCCATGAACAAACCCCATTGTCCATTTAATATGAAGAGGGGAAAATCCAAGCTGCCAGCTTCAAAGCTCTCTACTTTGATTGCTATACTCACACGGCAGTTCGAAATACACACTTGAGAAGCTAATGGAAGGCAGAAGCCTTGCTGTGTTCCCACTTTGGCCTAGCACTTTGGGTTTAACATTAAACATTGGCAGATGGTCTGAAAAATTCGGCATTTGCACAAAGCACAGTAGTTACAACATGAATTCAAGTGTGGTTTGCAGGTTTTGAAGTTGGGCACACAATCAGCTGCTGGTGTGGGCCTTGGTTTTGGAGGTGTCTTCGGTTGAGTGTTTTTCTAGAAGAAAAAATGTGAAAATTCATATAAATGTAAACTGGGTCAGGATAAAGCATCGGTGCAAAGATAGCGAACGAGCTTCTGGCTTGGGCTGCGTGGGCAGCTGGTAGCAGTGAGACCTATACTAGTAGCAATATAGAGATGTGGTGGGATTGGATGCTGCTGACAAGACCAATCTACTGAGCAAAATGGTAAACCTCATAAGCCCAGCATCTGAGCAATTCAAAACGTGACTGGATAGAGCACTGGAAAAAGCTCTGTAGGGAAGAATGTGGCAGCAGCAGCAAGAGGGATGCAAGAATCTGTAAAGACAATGACATTATTGGTAAAAACAAAGTAAGGAATTATGCTTGGATCCCCAGACTTTTAAAAGAGTGAAACCTCCCTGTTGGTCCTGGGGACTGTAATCACTCTGTCTCCTCAGCTGACAGAGAGAGGAGGTGACTTGGCAACTCTTTACCTTGCACAGTTTTTGTCAAATTGCCTTTGGAGCTCAATAATCCTTTGTGCATGGGAATCCTTTACTGCAGATGCAGGTAGGTGAGCTGAAAAAGAGCTCTCAGCCTACCCAAAGAGTGCTGCTTCTCTGGTTTGGGAAAGTGAAAAGCTTTTAGTTGATCAGCATGTGCCTGAGACACGGGAGAGATCTCTGGAGCCCTCAGCTGCAGGCACCCTGTACACTTCTGAACGAGGCAGTTTCTCAGGAGTTTCAATTTTAAGGCAAAACGTTCCATGGTCCCTAAGTGCCTTAAGAGATTTTAAGCCAAAATACTCTGCCAAAGTTTGATTGCAAGAATGTCCTTCTTTGAGCTGTAGGAGGAATTAAATGTCTGGAGGCCCCTTTCAAGCTGGGTCATCCTGCAAATTTAGGAAGTGTTTCAAGGAAGGTCAAGCAGATAAGACATCAATTAGAAAGGAAAAGAAGGAGCTTTAAATATTAGTTTGGATAAACTGCTATCATGACATTAAAAATAATGTAAAAATATTACTTTCTTCTAAACTATCTTCAAAATACAGGTGTCTACCCCATGTAATAGTTTACATTCGAGGCCTATGGGTGACATCACATTAAGGAAATCTATCAGCCTGAGTCTACTGATCTGACAAAATTACTAGTTAACATTGTCAACAGAATACCAGCTCCTTTGTGTGCCTCTACATCAGTTATTTTTGCACCCACAGTTAAGAATCAGCCAAGGGTGGGTTTGTGCCCCTGGGCTGCAGAGCCTGTGCAGTGAACTCACCGTGTGGCTGGGAGTGATCCCTCTTTGTGACAGGTGCCTAAAGACTTAAACAAATACTTCAACCAGCTCGAGGCTGAAGGAACTTCTGTGTAAGAGTTTGCCAGTGGCACCAGGCTGTGTGGTACATCTTTGTAAGGGACATGGCCAGTGGCACTGAG
>NW_008587803.1:0-9719 GCF_000691845.1 Merops nubicus
GTGCGTGTGACCTGCTGCTGAGAGTTAAGATCCCGAGAAGACGCTGATGGGTTTTGTTTATGCTGAGTTTCACTCGGAATGGGGGTAGCGGTCGTGTCATGGGCCTTTCCCAGTGCAGGCTTCGGGCAGGGGCTTGTGCCTCCCACTGCCTCCTTTGGAACGTGCCTCCTTGGGTCTCTGAGGCGGCCGGATTTGTTTTCCTCCTCATGCTACTCCTGCACTGCGATTTGACTGCTGTTGGGATGACCGAGTTTGTAGCAAACTCCTAATTTTCTGTTTTCTTGCTCGATTCAGGATTTCCCTATTCTGTGCCAGACATGTCTTGGAGAAAACCCGTATATCCGAATGGTACGTGCCCGACAGACCGTGCAGTTCTCTCCTGCCTCTTGGCCCTGGAGCCGTGTGTTTCAGGCACTAAAATAAGCCTGAAGTGCTTATTCTAAAGGAGGAGGTGCTGAGTTGGTCACACACTCCTAATTAGTTGGTTCTGCTCGACAGGATTTGGTTCCAGCTGTTGTTGGTAGGTGGTATTGTGGCGTTAGGTGTGTCACTTGAGAATAATTTGGTCAAAAAGGAGAGCAAGATGGTGTAGGGAGTCTGGAGTGTGGGAAATATCAGAAATCAAAGGTTTGGTGCTGGTGAGTTGTGCGACATGGAGAGCAGCAAGCTGCTGCACTGTTAATTAGCTTAACACAGCTGCCAGATTGGGAAGAAGGAGATATTTCAAAACCTGTCTGTTTTCAGGGACTTATTTCCTGTAATGCTATCTTTGCTTAAAAAGAGCTGCTAATATTCTGCCTCATTACTTCTTTTCATCAAGGTGTGAGGTGGGACTTGCAATACCATGATGAATATTTCTGAAACAGAAATGGATTTGAGAGGTTTTGGGGGTTTTTTTTGTCCTATTGACCTGCCAAACTATAAGCCCAAAACACAGGAGGGAACGAGTCTAAATGCAGCATAATTAGGAAAAAAAACACTGTGCTGTAACATGAATGATATTTTTCATGTTATTATGTTGAATTGATGATAATTCATCTTTTTGTTTCTGATTATCTTTCAGACCAAAGAAAAATATGGAAAAGAATGCAAGGTATGTTTGTCTTTTGAAGAAAGAATGTCTAAATTGATGCACATCTAGGAATCATGCATATTAACATTAAAAAAACCCATCAGCTTCAGAAAAGTGCTTATCTGGGTTAACAGATAAAATATTTCTGCAACTACATAAATTTTTAGGACAGTCTGCTGTGTGCTTTGTTAGCTTGTCTTAAAATAATAACATTATTGAGGGCTGTTGAGGGAGACTGAAGGTTTGCTCACATTTGTCAGAATTAGGGTTTGGGGCTGCTGTGCTATATTTGAAGGTGTTTCAGTGTTTTCAGCAATCTCCTGGTTTCTCTCAAGAGTTTGTTTTTCCTCCTAAGTGGTGCATGAAGAACAGGGGTTGAGGGCATGCTGTGAGTATGTTATTTGGGGCTACCTGGTGATTTCTGTTAGCTGGGTCAGAAATAAGGCACATTTCTGTCTCAGACAGCAAGGAGTAGTGTTGTCATCACTGAGGGAAAGGAGGTTTTTCCCCTTTTATCCATTGTCATCTGAGATGGGGAGAAAGAACATACTGAAATCTTGCTTCCCTCCCTCATTCTGCAAGCAGTGGGAGCAGATCCATCACTCCACCATAAAGGCAGGGAGCAGTAGTCATGTTCTGGAGCAGACATCTCAGCCTCTCACTGGGCCTGGTGACTTCTTTACACGTAACATCTCTGATAGCTCTGTGCTGACATCACCTGGAATGAAGGAGAATTTCCTTTTCTGTTGAGAGGATCTGCTTTCAGGTTCTGCTTTTCATTTGGGTTATTATAATAATAAAAAAACACAACAAGGGAAAAAAAAACCTTCCTGAAAATGGCTGCGGTCAAAGTAAAGCACAAATAGAAACAAATAGTTGTTGAGTTCTGCATCTTAGCACTAAACCGAAGGAATTGTGTTCCCAGCTTGCAGAGTCAGATGTGTTAGGAGTTTGCAGCTTCCCTGAGGGCGCAGGGTGGTCTCTCCACTGCTGTGTGGCAGTGACAGGGGCGTTGGCTCTCTCACAGATCTGTGCCAGGCCCTTCACCGTGTTCCGCTGGTGCCCGGGCGTTCGGATGCGCTTCAAGAAGACAGAGGTGTGCCAGACGTGCAGCAAGCTGAAGAACGTCTGTCAGACCTGCCTGCTCGACCTGGAGTATGGTGTGTACCCAAACCTGGCAACTGGGAGAACAAGCTCAAGTGGCAGCCTCTGAAATGGAAGTTCGTGGGATGTCTTTCAATGTGTGCCTGCAGAATCGTTAGGGTTGGAAGGGATCTCTAAGATCACGGAGAGAAACCATCAACCCAGCACTCCTGTGACCACTAAACCGTGTCCTGAAGTCCACATCCACGTGTTTTTTGAAACCCTCCAGGGATGGTGACCCCACCACCTTCCTGGGCAGCCTGGCCCCATGCCTCACCACTCTGGCAGGAAAGAAATTCTTCTGAATATCCAACCTAAACTCCCCTGGTGCAACTTAAGTCCATTTTGTCTCATCCTGTTGCTAGTTACTCAGGAGAAGAGACCAAGCCCCATCTCACTCCAGCTTCGGTTCAGGAGGTTGTAGAGAGCAATGAGGTCCCCCCTCAGCCTCCTCCAGACTAAACAACCCCAGGTCCCTCAGCCACTTCTCACAAGCCATGTTCCCCAGACCCCTCACCAGCTTCATTGCTATTCCCTGGACCCACTCCAGCCCCTCAATGTCTTCCTCATCCTGTGGCACCCAAAACTGGCCCCAGTGCTCAAGCTGTGACCTCCCCAGTGCCAAGTCCATGGGCACGATCACTTCCCTACTCTTGCTGGGGACACTTTTTTGGTACAGGCCAGGCTGATGTACTTGGCATGGCTGTCTCTGGACAGTCTTTGAGAAGAGCAGGTCTTGATCACCCCTCTCCTGAGGCTCAGCAGTGTGCTGTGCCCGAGCAGTCCGGGAGTTGCCACTGCCTGTTGCAGGCTGCAGTAACTATTTCTGCTCTTTCAGCTTGTGCTTCATACGACTTGTTTGGGACTTTTTTTGTTTTCTTTTTCATCCTAGGTTTGCCTATTCAAGTCCGGGATGCAGGACTCTCCCTTAAGGATGAAATGCCCAAATCTGACGTCAATAAAGAATACTACACCCAGAACATGGAACGGGAGGTGAGAAAGGCTGGATGAGGAGGGAAAGGGGAGGAACAGTGTCATTTATCTCAAAATTGCTTGCTTGCTCTGGTGCTGTGTGTTGGTTTTCAGTGGTGATTTATGCCTAATTCTTTGTGTTTTCACTGCTGGTTAGATTTCCAACTCCGATGGCACGAGACCAGTCGGTGCACTGGGAAAAGCAACATCCACCAGTGACATGCTGCTGAAGCTGGCACGGACCACTCCCTACTACAAACGTAACCGTCCTCACATCTGCTCCTTCTGGGTCAAAGGAGAGTGCAAGAGAGGAGAGGAGTGTCCCTACAGGTACGGCGATGATTTAAACAGCTGACCTGTTCCCCAGAGTCAGAACGGGCTCCTCCTGGGGCTGTGAGAGCAGGAGGAGCCACAGCGGGCAGGAGCTGTGCTGTGACAGGGGGTGGGGTGTGTTCAGCTGGCACACAGCACCGCTTGGTGCCCCTCTGCCCCGGCGAGCTCCTCTGCAGGGAACTGGCTGCCTGGTCCTGCTGGAGAGGGGGCTGCAGCTCTTCCCTTCCACGCTTCGTTTTTCCCTTCCTGGCGTCCTCTTTGTGTTTGAACAAGAGGCCGTTTGAAATGCGGCTCTTGTGTTCTGTAGAGCTGAACGCTGAGCTGTCACAAGTGCCATTCAGTCAGGACTGGAGGCAGCCCTGGCTGCAGTTTAAGCTCTTGGGGCTCTTTGTTCCCTTTTGGCACACTTGTGTGAAGGGCGTTAGGCAGATAAGTGCTCGGAGGCTGTTAGAAGGGAGAGCAGCAGCTGGAGTCGCTTGGCCCTGCTGCAGCTGTGCCTGGGGTGGTGAAACATTTGTTTGCTGAACCTTAGACATGAGAAACCCACGGATCCAGACGACCCTCTGGCTGATCAGAACATCAAGGATCGTTACTATGGCATCAACGACCCCGTGGCTGATAAGCTTCTGAAACGAGCCTCAACCATGCCTCGCCTAGACCCCCCTGATGACAAGACTATTACTACCCTGTATGTTGGAGGCCTGGGAGATACTATCACTGAATCAGATCTCAGGTGGGTTGGTGAATTTGTATTGTCCTTGCCTTATGATTTGATGCTTTGATTACTGCTCATTTTGAAGCAAGGAAGCCTTTCTTGCAAGGAAAAAAAAACCCCTAAATCTAGTTTTCTGTTCTCTTAGTGGGGAACTGGTTGGTGGGAGGTGCAGAGGAGTACCAGAATGGTGGAGAACAGATAAACAGGCACACTTCAAATGCTTTGATTAAAATTTCTCTCTTTAAAGATGAGTCATCCTCCTGAGCTGTTGGAGATGGTGTATTACCCTTCTTAGAAGTAAATCCCATCACCTCTCTCTAGCTAACTGCTGAGAAAAGCTGCTGCAGTGTTTTTAGAGCTCTATAATTGCATAGAGGGGCAATAAACTTGGTTTCTAATGGTTAGTCCAAACTGGTGATGGAGAAAAAAAGCATCTGAGCATCTCTGTTTCAGCACTTGATGAATCCTACTCTGCTGTGTGCCCTGGGGCTAGGAGGAGTGGGGGTTTGTAACGATTTTCTTTATTTCACCCCCCCCAGAAATCACTTCTACCAGTTTGGGGAGATTCGGACGATAACGGTGGTGCAGAGGCAGCAATGTGCTTTCATCCAGTTTGCCACCCGGCAAGCTGCAGAGGTGGCTGCTGAGAAATCCTTCAACAAGCTCATCGTCAACGGTCGCAGGCTCAATGTCAAATGGGGAAGGTGGGTGTGGGGGAGGAGGCCCCGAGGACACCACCACGGGGTTCCCCTCTCAGCTTCTGCAGCGCTGTTGTGCGGGGTTGGGTGTCACACTGGAGTAGATGCTGATTTGGTGATTAGTTGGGGTGCTCTTGCAGCTTGGTTTCCTTTCAGCAGTAGGATCTGGGTTGGGGAGTGCACAAATTGTGTGAGGGATTTCCTGGCTGAGGGTCACGGCTGGGTTTTCTGATCCATCCCTTGCAGGCACTGTTTGCACACTTTGTATCAGTTCTGTGAATATTTCATCTTCTTGAAGCAATGAATCTGGATTAGATAATGTGGAACTGTCGTGTTCTGAATGTCAGCCTGTCCTGCCTTTTCTCATCCTTATTCCCAAACTTTTGTCTGGTTTTCAGGTCCCAGGCAGCAAGAGGAAAAGACAAAGACAAGGAAGGTACCACAGAATCCGGGATAAAGCTGGAGCCAGTTCCAGGGCTTCCCGGAGGTGAGGGCATTGTTTCCAGCTCTGAAACACCTAATGCTGAGCTGCTCCAGGAGAGAGGCTGGTGTTAAAGCTCTGTGAGCAGTGACAGAGGTGGGGACACTGGGGAGCCCAGACCAGTCCCTTAGGGTAGGTTTGCAGCAGATCTGGCTGGCATGGGAGGCAAAATTTGTCTAGAAGCAAATTCTTGATGAGAAGAGATTTTTATGTGATAGGTAAAAAGTCAAAGCTGAATTAAAGTGCCTTTGGTCTGAGATATTGGCAACATGTATTTGAAGGCTTAGCTCATGTTTTCCTCATCCCCTGAGCATTGTATGATGGTAAAAGCAAAGCTGGTTTTGAGTGAAATAAAATGGGGACTGTTCAGGGGTTGCAGTACCATAGTGGCAGCATTTTGCCCTTGTGGAAGAACTGTCTGTGCCTTCTCTCTGAAGGCAGAACCTCTGCATGTCTTGACTGAAAGATTTATTTTTTTTTTTCATAACCACTGTGTGCTTTTCCTGCAGCTCTGCCCCCTCCTCCAGCTGCAGAAGAGGAGGCTTCTGCAAATTACTTCAACCTACCTCCGAGTGGCCCTCCTGCCGTGGTTAACATTGCCCTGCCACCACCTCCTGGCATTGCTCCACCACCACCTCCAGGTACCTGTGCTTCCCCTCCCAGTGGGGTGTCTAACGTGGTGTTGGCCACTCTGGTCCTCCTTGCCTGGGTGCACTGTAGTGCTGGTGTGTGCCCTGGGCTTGTTCCCCTCAGTCCTGATCATACAGTGTAAATAGCTGATCTGAAGTGAGCTGTCAGCACAGTTCAGGTCATGGAGCTGCCTGTTGGGGTGTGTTTTCACTTGCAAACTCTCAGGCATGTCAGAGCTCCCTGTTACTGGTCCCAGGACCTGCTTGGTGCTTTTGCTGGCTGTGGAAACTCCACACTAGCCTGAACTCCCAGGGGTAATTCTGCAGCTGGGTGAACGCCAGCCCACGTCTGGCTCTGCCTGTGTGTAGCTATCCAGAGACCCTTTTTTATGGGATGTCAGACTGTTGTGGGTGTTCACTTTGCTCCACGCTTGAGTAGAAAGCATTTAGGTAGGTGTCAGAGACAGCAGTGTGGTCCTCCCAGCTTTTATCTGGGAGCAAGGATGTGCTGGGTAAGGATTGCCCCCAGCTCTTCTGGGAAGAGGGGGTGGAGTCTGGGGATTCGAGGGATCACGGGAGATGTGCACCTTCTGAAGGCACAGCTGTGAGCCAGCTGGTTTTTGTCTGTTTTCAATCCACACTGCCTGTTCTTTGTCTGAGGCTGCCAAATTTTGTTTCTGCAGGTTTCGGGCCACACATGTTCCACGCCATGGGGCCCCCGCCTCCCTTCATGAGAGCCCCAGGCCCCATCCACTACCCATCTCAGGACCCCCAGAGGATGGGTGCCCACGCGGGGAAGCACAGCAGCCCTTAGCACGTCCTGCAGCCCTCCTTGAAGTAAATGTTATTTTCTAGTTCCCGTGGTAGCACCAGATGTTGAGCTAGAGAAGCCTTATTTCCCTGCTCGCTGACGCTGGGCGAGCCCAGCTCCGTGTCTCCACTAGCTAATGGGGTTAAATCCACCCCAGGTCGTTCATTTTAGGGGGGTGGGGGGTTGGGGGCAGGCAGAGGAGATGTTGGGGGCTGTGGATCAGGTGGAGCAGGACTATGGTGAGATCCCTGTAGCCCGTTTGCACCCTTTGGAAATAAACTTCTGGAAAAGAACCAAAACCGACCCCTTTTCAAGCCTGTTGGATATCCTCAGCCTGAACGCTGTGGACAGTTTAAATGTAACCAGGGACTCCTCTGTCAGGTAATTAATTACTTATTATTCTAATGAGGTATTAAACCAGGACTGAATAAGAGCTGAAAAACAAGCA
The DNA here is from genome assembly GCF_000691845.1 of Merops nubicus. Taxonomy (NCBI): domain Eukaryota; kingdom Metazoa; phylum Chordata; class Aves; order Coraciiformes; family Meropidae; genus Merops; species Merops nubicus. The sequence continues at coordinate 7,303 of NW_008587803.1, forward strand.
GGTAGATGTGCCAAACCCATGGCTTTGCCTTACCGTAGCCACAGAATTGTCCTTTTCCCTCACTTCTTGCTTAAAACCCAAGCTTTTGTTGATGCTTCACTCCTAATCCTGCACATCCTGAGCAAGAGGAGCGTTGGGTGATGTGAGCAGCCCCCAGCTAGAAGGGGTCAGGCAGTGACAGGTCAGCAATGGGCACTTAGTAGCCAGGGGAAAGTCCCCCTGGTGGCCCTGCCATGTGTGGCTGCCGGAGGAGGGCATGGGGCAGCTGCAGGCTTGTCTGGGCTACGTTTAGAGCATGAGTTGGGCTTTTGAGGCCTGTGGATGGAGTCTTCTCTAAACTGAGAGAGATCCCACCTCATCCTGCTTTGGTAAGATGTGAAACCTTTCTCTCTGTGCCCCACCTGTAGCACTTGCCCAGGAGCAGCCGTGTCCTGCCGGAGCCCGCCGTGGGGTGAGGCGTGTACCCCACTGAGGATTGTGAGTTTATCTGTATGTCAGCTGCTTTCGTGTGATGGATCTGTGGACATCTTTCTGTCAAGCAAAGCATGACGGGACCTGTTCTGAAGCTTCATTTGCTTGTTTAAAAAAAAAAAGCAACATTAAAACATTTGAATTTTTCAACACTTTGCTCAGACCCTGCTTCCCGGAGCACAGTGGCCGAGGACTTTGACTTTTATTTGGCTGCTGCCAAAGCCAAGATGACTTTGGGCAATGACAGCAGGTCCACTTCCAGCTTTATGTGCCATCCTGTATGGGTGCCACAGGTGCTGCCAGCCCCGCCAGGCTGTTAGAGGTGACAGCAAGGGCCGTGGGTGTACTTAGTTCAGGTTTTTGGGCCACCCCAGAGCAGTGCTGGTGGACGGGTAGAGATGTGCTTGGGGGCTGGGGGGCTGTGGTGTTTGCTGCTGTCCTGGCCCTGACTCTGCTGCTGGGGCTCTGTGCCCACCAATCTCAAAGGCAAGCAGACTTTACACTGTCACAATTTATTTATTATTTCCAGCCAGGTCCCCAGGGGTACACAGGTTCTTCAGCTGATGGGCAAGAGAGGAGACAGAGGGGTTTGGAACAGGACTGTAGTGGAGCATCATACATTTTTAATGTTTAAGGAACAGACCTCTATTCCTTTCTCCTTGTCCTCTCCTGCTTCCGTGGGAAGAACAGAGCAACAAAAGTTGCCTGCCTGGCTGCTGTGCTGCAGGATTTGCTCTGTGCAGCATTACCAACACCCCACAAGTGGGGCAGCCCTGAGCTGCATTTTTACCACAGAATTTACTTGCCCAATTTAACCACATCACCTCCTGGTGGTGTGACCTGGTGGTCACCTCAGCACCAGCAGGGCTGGCCACGGCCTGATCCTTACTGACCAACTAGATGAAGCAAATCTGGTGTGAGTCAATCCCAGGGCCGAGGTGCTGAAGCAAGGCATGCAAATAGCAGTAGGAAGGGGAAATAGCTGCCAAGTGCTAGCCAGCAGCTTGTGGAGAACAGGGTGCAATTTTCCAACTCCCAGCATTCCTCTCCCGTGTATCCCAGTTGTGCTGCCTGGGTAAACGGGCAGATTCCCAGTTCCTCGTTGGGTTTTGCTGTCCAGCCAAGCTCAGGGTAAGTGCTTTTAACGTGCCAGTGCCTCCAGTGACTTCTTTTGCTCCTGCTCTTCAATTATCACCTCCTCTCTCCGTCCTGGCCGGAATGGCAGATGCAGAGTTGTGCTGAAGGTGGAATTTCTCTGCAATGGCACCAGCTGTCGGGGTGGGTTTTGTGTCAGTGGAGAAGCAGTGAGAGGCTGGTGTGGAGCTGGCAGTCCTGCCCTTTTCCATGAGGCAGAGCAGAGGGCAGGCTCCACGGGGCGTCTGGCACGGGAGCTCACGGGGACTCGGCCGGGTGGCGCGGCACGAGCTGCCCTTGGGACCATGGCTGGCTCGAGGGGGATGTGAGATGGTCCCAGACTTGTTCCAACCCCGACGAAGAGGATGATGACCCGAGACCACCAGCGTAGCTTTCGGGAGGAGTCCTTCCTCCCGCTCCCCTTCCGTGTGCAGCGCGAGGAAAGCGGGGCGGGGGGCGCTACAGCTCCTCGCTCTCCGGCAGGATCCTCACCCACCCCTGCGCCGCTCTGTTGAAGTTGGGTCTGTGGGAAATCACCTCCAGGGCGCTCAGGCTCTCCAGCTCCACGGTGGGCAGGGAGAAGGGGTCGCTGAGCAGGGCTCTGTCGAACGGGGCGGGGGTCCTGCGGCAGGAGAGGCAGCAGATTGTGTCACCCGGGGGTGGAAAGAGGAGCAGGGCTGGGCTGACTCACCCGCAGCCCAGCGGCCACCTCCCCATGCCTGCAGCAAATCTCAACCCTCCTCTTCCCCCCCAGGCTGCCAGCGGGGGCTCTGTGAGCCCAGAGAGGCGCTTCCCTTGAACAGAGCCAGCCC
>NW_008587803.1:9885-13148 GCF_000691845.1 Merops nubicus
GGGCTGTGTGTGAATTGTGGAGTGGTTTGGGTGGGAAGGGACCTTTAAAGCTCATCGAGTCAAACATTCCCTGCACTGAGCAGGGACAGCTTCAACTAGAGCAGGTTCCTCAAAGCCCCATACAACCTGACCTGGGATGGTTCAGGGATGGGGCATCAAGCACCTTCTTGAGCAACCTGGGCCAGGGTCTCACCACCCTCAGTGTCCAAAAGGTCTTCCTCATATCTAGTCTAAATCTCCTCTCTTTTAGTTTAAAACCATCACCTCTTGTCCTGTTACAATAAGTCCTGCCAAAAAGACTGTACTCATTTCTTAGAGGCATCCTTTAAGTACTGAAAGGCCACGATAGGGTCTCCCCAGGGCCTTCTCCTCTCAGGCTGCCCCAGCCCAACTCTCTCCTGCTGGGCTCCCAGCAGAGGGGTTCCCCCCTTGGGGCATTGCTGGGGCTCCTCTGGCCCCACTCCAGCAGGTCCCTGGCTCTGCTGTGCTGAGGACTCCAGAGCTGCCCCAGCCCTGCAGGGGGGTCTCCCCAGGATCCCCTCCCTGCCCTGCTGCCCACGCTGCTGGGTTTGCACGGGCCCACTTCTCAAGCCTGTCCAGGTCCCTCTGGATGGCATCCTGGTAGATTAAGAGAAGAGATGACAATGACAAAGCCCCAGGTCTTTGGGGAGTGACCCCTCCACAGCTGATGTCTTCTGCTGAGGGCAGAGGCTGGTGGTGCTGCCTCCTGATCTCTCCAGCACATGGACAGGCAAATGTCTTTCTCTTGGCCCTGGCTCCAGTCTGCCTTTTGGGACAGCTTCTCGTGAACTATGACTAACAGGAGTAGTGTGGGGGCAAGAGCTGTCATCCCACTCTGGAGAAATGTGGAAAGGCACTGGGGAAGAGAGTGCCAGCCCCCAAAAAGCCAGGAATGTTGGTTTTGGAGCAGCACATGGAGGCTGAGCTGTCAATGAGGCGTAGCTGGGATGTTTGCTTTGGGAAGAGCTGCTCGAACATGAGTAACGTGGCACTGTTTTGCAACAGAGGAGAAATAAGAGGGGAAAAGGTAAATGAGAGAAGTTTGTTCCAGAAACTTTCTCCCTTCTGGGCAAAGACAGTCCTTTCCAAAGCTTGGCTTTCGTTCTCCTAAGGCAGCAGACCTTGGCAAAGAGGCTGAAGGTCTTTGTACCACAGCCTGAATCTTTGAAGTTGGGAATAAACCCGTCTGCTTTAACACAGTTGCTGTTGAGGTGGTGAATTTGCCCTTGCCCTGTGACCCACAGGAGCTGTGTGGGGGTTCACCCAACTTCAGGCAAGACTGCTGGCCAATTTGTTCCAAAAAAGCTTGTTTTTTCTGCAGTTTTTGATGAACCAAGAAGCCATTTAAAAGCCAGCAGCTTGGAAGATCATGAAAAGCCCAGTTAAAAGCAGATTGGCTCTCTGAATCTTCTTGCCTCAGTGAAGAATTAGAGGCGGTGGCAAGAGGCTTGGTGTTAAATTAGCATCCATCTGTATTAAATAACAGCTCCAGACTTTAAATAGAAAGGCAGCGGGTGAGAGGGGGGAAATGGTGCTGGGTAAAGCATTATTCAGACACATGCCCTTGCCTCAGTCTCGGTCCATAAATACCCACTGGGGCAGGAACATGGCTCACTGTTGAAAGAAAAGAGCCAAGGGCCTGCAGCAGCCCCTCGTCCTCCCCCTGGGGCACCTCCTCGGAAAGCCCAGGCTGGCTGAGGAGCTGGGCAGGAGACCCTGGTGTCTGGTGAAGCCCCTTTGCTTCCCCCACCACTCACAGCCAGCCCCGCTGTGGGCTTGGGGAAGCTGCTGTCTGCAGAGGCCCAGCACAGGGGCAGATAGACTGATGGGGAGCAGGGCTGTGTCCCAGAAGGGAGCTCCAGGGTGAGCTCGCCTGCTGGAAGGTGACTTTGGCCACCAACCCTAACGTACTTTGCTCCTGCTGGGAGAGGCTTTCAGTGAGGAGGAGAGAGCCAGGACCTGGCTTTGCAGATTCCCTGGGGTGACATTCAGCTTAAAAGTTCAGTTCTCATTATTCTACCCTGCGCTGCTGGTGCTTTGCTGCCACCAGATCTCCATCTCCTGGATCCCCACCACCCACCTTTCCAGAAAGATGATTTTCCTTGGTGGTCTCTGCTCCCAGCCTGAACCCCAGTGTGATTTGGAGGTGTGAGGAGGCACAGCAGCTGTTGTGCTCCATTGGAAGCAGCTGCAGAGCGTGGAGCTTGCCAGGCTAAGCCACCAGAAACTCCCTGTCCTGGAGACTTCAGTCTCAAGCAGGTGTTTGGAAGGAATCTGATGACCTCTTAGCACCTTGTGGGAAGATTAACCTTGTACCCCCACCACTTCCAGCAGCTGCTTGGATACTTTAAGGAAATCAGGAGGGAGGCTTGGCAGTGTCCAAGCCTTTCCTCACCCAGCCCAGAGCTGAGCCCAGCTGGGAGCAGCAGCGATTCCTTCTCCAGGAACACATGCATGAGAATTAGTCCTCCCAAATTTCACTCCTGAGGCTACCCAGTGAGCCTAAGGCTGTGCAAGCCCGGTGGTGGAGCTGAGAGGAGATCTGGGGAGCTGCTGGAGGCAGGGACCTTTGCAGAGGAGCTCCTGAGCAGGAAAAGAACAACCTGAGCCCTTGCTGCTCCCCTGTGGTTTGTGGTGAGGGCAGAGATCATTGCATTTCCTGAGCAGGATGGTAGGTGCTGCTTGGCCAAGGGGTGGACAAGGTGTCAGTGCCTGCTCCTCAGCCAGTATTACCTGTTGAAGCTCTTGAAGTCCCACGGAAAGGGTCTCGTGGGCAGCTGGTTCATGCCACACACAGCACTGTCCTTGTCCCCGAGGAGTCCCTGCCACGGGGATCGGTAGCCTTTGGGGATGGCAGTGGCATTGAACTTCTCTGGGGGCACTTCTTTGAGGGGTCCTGAGTACCCTGTGTGTGGGGAGAGACGGGGTGGGCTGCTGAGGCTGGAGCTGGGCTGGGGCAACGCACCGAGCAGGGGAGAGAAACGGGGCTGTGGCCGTGGGGGACCTGCTGCTGGGAGCAGGGTTACGTGTGCATAACATAAAGGTATGTCATGTATTTATACATCAACTCCGGGGGAGGGTTCTGGGGTGGAGCAGGCAGCAGCTCGCTGCCTCCAGCACCACAACGGTGTCAGCTTTGGGGTGTAGGCAGCATTTACCTGGGGCCAGAGAGTCGGGGTTGAGGATTTTGCTCATCTGCAAGACTTTCTCCGTCTTCTTGGGCACTGCAGGGGGCCCTCCCT
>NW_008587803.1:13164-13518 GCF_000691845.1 Merops nubicus
TGGTACCTCAGCTGGTCCTCCCCTGCCTGCGGAGGGGAGAGCCAGTGGGCACGGGCAGCTCCCCCTGCCCCAGCAGGGACCCGGGAGGCTGCCAAAAGCACCTCAGAGCTTCTTCCACCTACTCACCTCACACCCGTTTGCAGCCGAGTGACCTCTCTGAGCGTGGTGTGAGCCACCTGCCCCTGTGAGCTGCGGGAGGTGAGGAGCTGGGTTAGGGGTGCAGAGGGGACGGGTGCCATCCCCTTGCCCTTCAGGGGATGCTTGAACCTGATGCTTGCCCATCTCCACACCCACCAACCCATCTCTGCTCTCCCTTCACCTCAGTCTAGCAAGCAGCTGAGCGTGGCCGCTCTG
>NW_008587804.1:0-952 GCF_000691845.1 Merops nubicus
GAATCACAACTGCACTGTTCCACGCCATCATCTCGTGCCTGAACAGGTCCAACCCCAGAATTTAGTGTTCTGTCTCTAATGACAGGTTTCTGCCAGAGAGATCCTTTGGCCTCTCTCCCACTGCATGAAAGGAGCCTGCATGGCCATCCAGGCATGTGAGCCATGAGGAAATAAAATGGCAGCATTGATGGAAACCAGAATACAATTTCTGCCATTAGGGAGGGTATTTTGCTTTGGAGGTGAGTCTGCTGGAAAATTACTGTGTGTGTGCAGTGACTGTGGGCCTGGGGCAGTGCAGGAGCTGTATAAAAGCTGCTCCTTCTTCTCACTCTCTCATCCACTTCCTTGGGAATAAGGTGAGTCTGAGGCCCTTTTTCTCTTTCTTTAGCATTTATAATCCAATATCTGTCCTTTTGTTCCATGTGGGATTCTTGGATCTCCTTGCCATAGGTGACGGAAGGGGGTAGCAGATGCGCCATGACTTGGTCTTGACTGCGGTGTCTCCTGAGCAATGTGTTCAGTGGGGTTCTCCCTGGGCTTAGCCACTCTTGGTGACCTTCTTCTGCAGGACATGAAAAACCTGTTGCCATCCTCACACAGTCTCCAATTCTCATCTCCAGTTTGGGAATTGGGCCACTCCTGGTGGATTGAGAGGCAGCTCCTCACCAATCCCTCATGCTCTTCTTCTGCTTTTCATCCCTCTCCCAGGTGCCCTCCACTCCCCAGCCATGTCCTGCTACACCCCGTGCCGGCCCTGTGGTCCCTGCGGCCCAACCCCGCTGGCCAACAGCTGCAATGAGCCCTGTGTCAGGCAGTGCCAGGACTCCCACGTCGTCATCCAGCCCTCCCCCGTGGTGGTGACCCTGCCTGGACCCATCCTCAGCTCCTTCCCACAGAACACCGCCGTGGGCTCCTCCACCTCCGCTGCCGTTGGCAGCATCCTCCGCTCCAA
>NW_008587804.1:1089-4363 GCF_000691845.1 Merops nubicus
CATCCGCTTGCTGCTTCCCGAGGGGCGGAGCAAGCCCAGCACCCCTGGCCCAAGGACGGGGCCAGCCTGGGCTCTCGCAAAGCACGGCCCAGGCTGCCTTGCTCCTCTTCCACTGTCTCCTTTCCCTCCCATCTCCTCCTTCTCTTGTTCCTTTCTTCTCCCTTGGGCTTGCTTCTTTTGCTAAGTCACATCTAAAGAAGGACCTGCTACCCTGCTCCCTTTTTTGGGTAGGCAGATGGACACCTGGTGGTTTCTCTTCCATGGGTCCTTTGTGTCACTGGTCTTCCCTCCATGTGATCTAATTTTCCGTTTTGTACTTATTAAAGTTCTTCTGCATCCCAGGTCTTGCCTCTGCGTCATCCTTTCAGCTGCAGACAGTCTCACGTGATGCCCAGGCAGAGACATAATGTTTAGGGTTAGTTCTTGGGGGAGGTGTTTGAGCATGATTCAGAAGTGACCTTTAAGAGAGGCTTTCATATTGTGTGCTTAGTCACGTTACGGTTTGATAATCTCCTCTATAAACTTCTCTGCCTTTTCCAAAACTAGCAGGTTTGTTTTATTCCAGCTGCAATAGGGATTTTACTCTGAATGAAACCTATGGCCACCCTGATTGTCTGAGGAGGGTAACTGCACACAAAGCACCATTGTTTGTTTAGTGTAGTATAATAACTTGGTTCACAACTTGCAACCCTTGCTGTGCCACAGAATTTCTACTGTTATATTCTACTGTTTCCTTTTTATTCTGCATAAATACTCCATTTGGGAACAATCTCTTCTTTCTGTTTTGGTGGGAAAAGGTCCTCTGCAGTACTCTTCTGGAAAGGGGGAACAGCAAGCCCTAGAGGTGTTGTTACGCAGGAAAAAAAGTGGTAGCCACCAGGTGCTACATGTGTCAGCCATGATAGAAAGTGGGATATCCTAACACTGTTAACAGGATAAGGATCTTCAGTTTTCTGCTATCCCTGGAAAAGATTGATATATCTGCATTGTAAAAGGAAATAAAACCACACCTGCAGGACAAAAGACAGCTCCCACAGTGGTACACATCTGGCTACCTTGGCTAACCTCAGCTGGCTACTAGATGCCAACCAGATACCCTATTGCTCCCTCTGGTCAACGGCAGAGGGAGAAAATAAGATGAAAGATCTTGTGGATTGCGATAAGGCCAGGGACATCATTTACCAATTATCATCATGGTCAGAACAGACTCATCTGGAGGAAAATAATTTCTATTTGTGTCAATAAACAAGAGTAGAATAGTGAGAAATAAAACAAATCTAAAACCATTTTCCCACCACCCACCTTCTTCTCAGATTCATCTCCACTCCTAACTCTTTTATCTCCTCCTTTGCTGCCTGGAGCTGTGTAAGGAGATAGGGAATGGTTGTGGTTGGGTCATAACACTTTGTATCACTACTCACACTGCTCTCCTGCTCCAGCGTGGGGTCTGTTCCATGGTTGACATACCTTTACAAACTTCAGCCTTGTGGGTCCCTTCCAATGGGTGCAGTTGTTCAGGAGCAGATTGCTCCAGTGTGGGTGCCTGGAACATCTCCTTCCCTTCCTTCTCCACTGACTTTGGTGTTGGCAGGATTGTTTTTCCTCACATTTTCTCACTTCTCTTTCTCTCTCAGCCATTAGACAATTTTTTTTTTTGACCTGTTCTTAAATATGTCAGTACAGAGGTGCTACCAGTGTCACTAATTGGCTCATCTTTGGCCAGTGGCAGGTCCATTTTTGAGCCAGATGAAGCTGCATCTATCTAACATGAGGACAGCTTCTGGTGCCTCATCACAGAATTCATACCTGTAGTCCCCGTGCTACCAAAACCTTACCATGTACAGTCAATGCATTAATATAGTAAATGGAATCACGACCATGATTCACCTAACTCTGTATTTTCCCCTGTGGCTGCTTTGGTACGGGCGGCACTAAGCAGCATGGAGTCCTCAGGCAGGTGCAAAGGAGGAACTTTATTTACAAAAAAACCAGCCTTTTTATGCCATTAGTCGACCATTATTTTACATACTTTTTAGGCACAACAAACCCATTTTAACCAACCACCAAACACCACGGTGCAAACGCACAGCATGCCTTGCCTCCTCTGTTCTAGCTGAGTCACTCTCCCAGAGCCCTTCTCTGCTCAGCCTAAGTCACAGGCCGGAGCCATGATTTTACCAGGCCTTCCCTTACAAAGCTGTACCTATCGGCTACATGTGGCCATGTGAATTACACCTCGGACATGGGCATGCAGCTTCACTGCAGGCTTAGACCCACAATACCTTGACTACAGACAGAGTGGAGGCAGAATATTTAATGTTTCATAGACCTTTCCAGAACTCATTAGTTAAGAAACGTTTGCAGCTAATGGTCTTGCCAGTCATCATAATTCCGTTAATGGAGTGGGTTAATTGTAAAAGTAGGCACTATCTAGGCCCTTCTTATCTGAATTATCTTATCTTAACCCTATTACCTGACACAGTTTTGGTGGAGAATGGGTTGTATAGCCCTAAGGTGTATAAACTCTCTAACTGCCCCATTTGGGGAGACTTCACAGCAGGAGAGGCCATCCCTGCTGCTCTCTGCTCTCCCCATAGCTACAGCAATAACCTGCTTCTGTCCTGATCACAGTTGCGATCTGGTTTTATATCTGTGACAACAGCAATGGATAGAGAGCTCCCTCTCTCTCTCTCTCTCCCTCTCTCTTGCTCTCTCTTTCTCCTGCTACCCTCAGGGCAATTCACATTAGCTGAAGATAATACCACTTTATCTGCCTGGAAAAATCATTTTTTTTCTGCCTGTTGAAGCATAGGAGGCATGTCTGCAACACCAAGCTCTGCCTTCAGGAAGTTATTTTGCCTCGGGCCTAGATAATTAAGACAAGAAAAAATAAATTAAAATACCACAGAAAAGTACTTATATTATGGCAGTTTATTGTGAGGAAAGGGACCAAATCTGCTCTCATAATTCCCTAGACAGAGATGAAGGGGACATCCCAGGCAGCTGGAGGCTTTCCAGTGTGATGCCCATCTACAAGAAAGGCCAGGAGGATCCAGGTAGCTACAGGCCTGTCAGTGTGATTTCAGCACTGGGGAAGATTATGGAATGGTTCAACCTAACTTCACTCACGTGGCATGTGCAGGACAGCCAGGGAATCAGGCCCAGCCAGCACGGGTTCATAACAGGCTGGTCCTGCTTGACCAACCTGATCTCCTTCTATGACCGGGTGACCTGCCCAGTGGATGAGAGAAAGGCTGTGCATGTTGTCTACCTG
>NW_008587805.1:0-5068 GCF_000691845.1 Merops nubicus
TCCATAACCATATCTAATAAAAAGAAATATGTATTTGATTTTATCAATTTTATTTTTATTTATTATTATTCAACCTAAATGTTTTGACAATTATACAATAAGTACATGGCAACCCTGACAGATTCTGATCTGGTTTAGCAGAGGACTTAGCAGTGTTGGCGTAATGGTTGGACTCGATAATCTTAAAGGTCTCTTCCAACCTAAAGGATTCTATGGTTCTATGATTCTATAAAAACAAGAAGTGAAATACTGAGTAGATAGCTAGAGGAAAAGGGGCAAGGAGAGTGCTGGGCAGACTCACAATCCTTTTGTCTGTTTGGCTTGTTATTTGTATTCCCATGGTGTAACTGAGTTCCTGCGCTTGGCCAGATGATACCCTCCTGCACAACCATGACTGGCTGTCTGATTCTGATCTCATTTCAGGAGCCATGAATCCCCTCAGCAAGCCCAATTCTTTTCAGAATTGTTTGAAAGTTTCACAAGTTAAGATCTTCTCATACATTTTTTGCATATTAATTTTACAGCAGGCAAGAATACCTAACCCCCTCTGGAAGATACCAGTGAGATTGTAGGTGCATTATCAGAGCCACCTACACAGCAGATGAACAAGGTGACAATATCACAACACAGATGACAACTGAATTGTGTCTCTCCATAGCTGTTTTGTCAAGTGTGCAGGGGGAACAACAGTCGTTGGACTGGAACATGGCACAGAGAGGAATGAAATAGACCCAATGGTAATACAGATTATATGTTTCAGAAATAAAAAGGAATGTGCTGCTTGTTCCTTTGCAGTTATCCCAGGATAAGTCAAATGGTGGGACAACTGGCCATTTGAGGTATTTAGGGCTGGGCATTGTGGGCACAAAGAAACCTTAATGGCTCTGATCAGTCACCTGAGGCCTTTCTTACATTGCTGCCCATTTAAGCATTGGGTTCTTAGAAGAGATGGGGCCAGCAAGGTTTCTTAGTGGCTGTCGGGATTCTGGTAATTCAGTTAAATAGTTTTGGTTTTTTTCTCTTTTATTTACTTTTTTTTTTTCCTTTCTAATAATAATTTCTAAATAGCTATATCTTTCCTATACTGTGTGCTGACTTACTGCATTCAAAAAAAAATCATAATGCAAACATCCTCCTATGCAAGAACTGGGTGGTGTGGATGTCCTAGGTGTAGCTATTGCTGTAGAAATCCCCAAATCAGAAAGCACATAAGCCTTTTCAGTTTATCTTGGGCAGCTGATAAGTCTTTTAGTTGGTGCATAGCTCAGGGAAGATAGAATAGACAGGCAGCTGGTTTTGTAGTTAACACTGGGATTTTTTTTCACTATTCCTAAAGCTTATACTCAAATGTATCTCTGTTTTCTTTTGTGTGCAATCTGTTGCAAAAAGGCGTATGAAAATATAGCTTAACATTAAAAGAATGTTTAACATTAATGCTTAGAGTTATCAGCAGCAAAGGTAATACTTTGACTTCTTCATATCCAACCTGGGTTTGAAAAAGATAAGTTGCAGTGTCATATCTGCAAATATTCGTTTCTATCCTTTTCATGAACTGTGATTAGTGTGGCTATTTATTATGACATTTATATAAGGACGGTATGAGATCTTGTCACAGCCTTTGTATTTTAATGCTTTTCATTTTCTTAACTGTAATTTTACCTATTGGACTTCAAATTGTGGACGCTAAGGAGCTGGTGAATGAAGTGATTTTTTGGTTTGTGTCTTCCATCCTGTGGCTCAGTATTGTGAATAGGGCATCTCTTTCTCAATTTCTGTGTGAGGTGATGCAAGGTATGGGAAGAGAGGATTAAGTCTGAGTTTGGAAAACCAGTCAGATTGGAGGAGAGCCTAATAAGAATTGTTCTGTGCCTGCTATGCAGTTTTAGCTATTTTCATTATCTGCTAGTAATGGTAAGACTGATATGCAAGGGAAAAAGCGGGGAAAATATGTTGTTCGGTGTTCTGTGTCTGAATCTCAGAAATTAAAGTATCTGTAACTTTTCTAGTGCCTTAATCGGGCTGTGGGAGCAAGACTTCATCACTGGCTCCTATCTAGCTACAGAGCTGAGAGTTTCTGTGTTAAACCTGAATCAAAGTGTGCCTGTTTTGTGGTAGCTGTTTCAACAAGTGTCACAGTAGCAGTTGTCTGGGCTGGTTTGCTGCTAAAATCAAGTTTCATAATTGTTTCAGTCTCATGTCATGTGCTCTCCACCCTGTTCCTCCAACTGCTCCTGCAGCTGGTGAAGATGTCAGACAGTAAAGCTATCTGTTTTGTCAGATGCTGATAGGGGAAAAAAAACCCAAGACATCTAGATTGCCTTTTGGGTGTGTGTCTCCATGCCTGCTCCTTTCAGTTGCTGTTTTGGTTTTGTACCCCCTGTTGGCCCTACTAGATTTGTAAGTCTGCACATTTTACAACTTATACTGATGTAAAGTGTAACTTAAAACTGAATCAGCCCTTTTCCTGGTGAATAGCTGGTCTAGTCTATTCTTTAATTGGATGCATTCTATAGCAGTCAAAAATAAATTAAAATATTAAAAGGCTTCTGAAAACATCTACAAATAAATTTTAAAGTGCTGATCTCTGCAAACTTGGAATGACCTACAGCTTTTATTGCAAATACTTGTTAGGGAAAACTATTTTCACTGTTAATGGAGGTGGATAGGAGGCAAAGCAGTTGTCACAGTTCAACAAGCAGAGAAAATTGTTTGTTAGTCTGTTTTTCTTACTGCTGTTGCATTCATTAAAGCAATGCTCTCGCTGGAATATCTAAGTAGTAATACTTGCCAAAGGATCATTATATCTTTATTACTGTGTGTATCACTGAGCACATTTTTGAGTATGAACACAAATAAGATCTTTTAAAAAATCCTACAAACCCCTAATGTAAGCTGAATTTCTTAGTGTTACATTTTGAACAGAGTGTGTATGGAAGTCATAAACAGGGAACCTAATTTTATACCAGATTTTTTTGCTGGCCAAAATTGCTCCTCATGCTGGGAATACCTGTGCCCAAGCTGCTTGGGCTGGTGGTTGGACATCCAAGGAGGCCTGAGAATGCACTCCAAGAGGCTGGATCATGAAGGATGGTTTGGGGAATGGGAGGAGAGTAAATCTTCTGGGATCACACAGCAGCTCACTTTCTTGGTCTCACAGGCACTGTGTTTTATAAAGCCTTTTATGAACTTGCTGTGAATTTATGAGTTTATGCGCCTTTTATGAATGTACAGAAATTGCAAGCAGGCATTTAGATCCCAAGTCTTCTCCCTCTAGTTGATTAGCCTAGTTCATTTTATTACCTAGTGCTTCAAATTAATCATATCTCCCCTACTGAAGCAGAAAACTCCTGTGACCAGTAATAATTAGTTTTATTTATCTTTTACTTTGAAAAATTCTGAATTATTGGCTCAAAAATTATTTTTTTTTTTGCTTCTTCTAAAAAGTCCTCATTGCTTACTGCAACTAAAGGTGTCAAACACTGTCATCTCCTGTAGGCTGCAATTTTTGATTAAAAAATTTGACAGCTATTTTGATGTTGGACTAGGTGTTTGGAGAAGAGGAGGCTGAGGGAGACCTTCTCACTCTCTACAATGACCTGAAAGGGGGTTGTAGCAAGGTGGATGTCTGTCTTTCTGCCAGGTAAAAAGTGATAGGACAAGAGGAAATGACCTCAAGTTGTGGTAGGAGAGATTTATGTTGGATATTAGGAAAAAAACTCTTCACTGAAAGGGTCATCAAGCACTGAAACAGGCTGCCCAGGGAAGTGGATGAATCGCCATCCCTGGAGGTATTTAAAGGACATGTAGATATGGTGCTTAGGGATGTGGTTTAGTGGTGGACTTGGTAGTGTTATGTTTACAGTTGGACTCGATGATCTTAAAGGTCCAACCTAAATGATTCAATGATACTACCACTTCCATGGCCTACTGCTGTTGGTAACAGTCAGACCTGTTGGGCAACAAGGCTTTGTCTGCCATATTCCTATAACAGAGCCAACAACTGAAGACTTGCTGCAGTGCATGGGCTCAGGCTGGCTCTGGGGCTGTGGCAGAGCAGGGCCGATAAGGACCCTGAGAGCTTTCTTTCCTTCCAGCGCTTGCTGTGTGCCTCTGGGAAGGAGCGTGTGCTCCCTCTTGCAATAGGAGAGCAAACAGCTAGGATCTATGTGTCTGCTCTACTCTGTTCAGAGGTATTTTCCAGCAGATGTAATTAAAAATGTAATCACAGAAGTTCAAGTTATAAAAGATATATTAGATAATATTTTTCACTGCCTTGGGGACAGTGTAAGATTGTTTCCTGTAAAATAGTTAAGTGACGTCAGAGGAAGTTGAGGTCTATAAGCAACATGCAGGCTCAGGCTCTTATTGAAGAGCTGCAAGGCTTATACATGCATCTTTATTAAAACTTTTATTAAAAAAGGAGAAAGATGTTTCTATGCCCACTTGGCAGATTTAAGCAGTACTACCTGATTTCTTTATGATAAAAACACATTTATTAGTTTTGTGTACTCAAAGGGAAATGGAAAAATAATAAGAAATGAAATTGGAAATGAGGAAATATTTCCATTTTTATTATTTTTTGATTTCCACATCTTGCTTCCACATATACCCACTCTTGTGTAGTAATGTTATTAGAAATTGCCCCACCATCTTTGTATGCAGCAATGGTACTAAGATTTCTGTATAGCCATAGCCACTAATTAAATCTCTGGCCTAAAACAGTGAGGTACTTCTCTTTTCTCCAGATGGAAAAAGAAATCTCACAAGGTGTAAAGTCTCACCCTGTAAAGTCTGCAAATCACTCAGAAGCTCATTCTCATACCTGCCAAAGTCTGATGGTTACTACAAAACCCCATAAAACACCTCTGCGATGAGCAAGAGCAAGGCACCTTGCTGAAAAGACTGATTAAACAGGTGCAGCCAAAAAAACCCCTTTTGATAACCTGATACTGTCGAAGTGCCTGGCTCCATGATTCTGCTGAGATGCTCTGAACACCAGTGCTGCGTAGTGTTGTGTGAGTACATGAGGGCAAGAAGTCCGGGAAAAATCATGGAGCAGATCATTCTG
>NW_008587806.1:0-5606 GCF_000691845.1 Merops nubicus
CAGCAGGCATTTAAACGCGGCTGGGTTTAATGTAAAAAGGCAACAACTCGGTCATTGGAGGAGTTAAAGGCAGCAACCATCTTCTTCATCTATGTGCCAAGGGTCAGGCTGGATCCCCTCCCACCGAGGTAAAGTAAACAGGCTGGAGGACACAGGGCCCTCCCCACCCCCGAGGAGTGTTCCTTCCCAGCAGCACAGCCCGGGAGACCTGGAGAACTACAAATGGGAGGACTGGGAACAGGGAAAGGCCACGGGGCCCTGCAGCTGAGCAGCCTGGAGGGCCCGTGTCCCACGTCTTGGGGGGCAACATCCTGCCTGGGCAGGCTTTGCACCTCTGCAGGGGCCCAGGAGCTTTGCTCACCAGCTCTTTTCGCTGTGTGGGCTCCTGCAGGGGTCCCCAAAGGCCCAGCAGCCCCCCTGCAGGACCAAGGGCTGGCAGTGGTGGGGGAGGGCCGGCAGGGGGGGCGCCCAGGGCCCCAGCCCTCCCCCTGCTCCATGGGGCCTACAATGCCAGCTGGGAACCAGAGCGAACGGAGCCGTGCCCACACTCGGCTGCTCTCACTGCTTGCTGAACTCCAGCCACAACTCACACGTCCCAGGGGGAGAATTGATTTTATTTGGTACGTCACAGTGCTTTAGTTTGTGGTGACCAGCTCTAGAAATGCAGCTTTTTTCCAGTTGGAAGAGAAACACCTCCCCTGATGCCTGTGCAAAGCAGACAGGAAAGCGTGGCTGGTTTTCTCCTAGCTGCAAAACACACACCAGCTTTTTACTCTGACGTTAAGTTTCTTTAAGCTGCTCTAATCCTGCAGGGCCATGTGGGGTTAGAGTATGGCTGAGCATCCACAATCTGGGAGAGAGTCATTTCTGTCTCACCTGGGCTGCACCAAGCTTGTCTTTGGGCCAGCTGATGCCCAGTCAGATGCTGCATGCACTAAGAAGGACCAGAAGAAATCAGGAGCTGGAGATAAATAAGAATTCCACGTTGACCTTCACAATCAGCACCAGACAGTTCTTGGTGACCCTTTCAGGCAACACCTCTGACTCCACAAAAACAAATTTCTGTGGTAGAAACTGCCTTCAGAGGCTGTTACACACAGAGAGAGGCTGGCTGAGGGAGAATCTGATGGGGAGCCCCTGACCAGCAGTGACCTTTCTAGGCTTTGCCACCCTCAGTGCAAAGGGAGGCTGGTAATGGGCACTGTCACTCTTCCTGCAGCTCCTTCTTTTGAAAGACCTGCAGCCTCCTCCCCACTGTCTGCTGGATGATCTCCAGACCCTCCACGTCCAGTTCCTTCAGGAGAAGCAGGATGGCGTTCAGGACGTTGTTCTGCTGGGACAAAACAGGCACTGCTTTATAAATCCTGTTAACAGCAGCCTGGAAAATGACAATTTTCAGAGAGATGCTCTTTCTAGAAACTCCAGCAGTAGCAGTTTGCAACAGCCACCTGCAGCTACGGGGACAGAACTAAGCCCTTGGGGCAAACACAGGCAGAGAGTGAATGTGACCAGGCCAGCTGGAATGCAGGACAAACCCGTCTGCCCAGTGCTGCCTCTGGCTCCTGGCCACCCTCCCAGCTCCTTCTGTAAGGCCAGGCCTGTTCCAGAGCAACTGCCCCCTCTCTCTCCACTGTGACTGTGTGTAGGACAGGAATTCCTCTGATCTGAGGAATAAGAGCTGGTAGAATCATGAAGGCACAAGGTGGCAGGAACCCCTGAAGGTCCCCAGCCCAACCTCCCACTGAGGCAGGACTGCTGCCAACACCAGACTATGGCTCTGTCAAACCATGGTCTTGACAAACTCCAGGGAGAGATTCCACAGCCTCCCTAAATAACTGTCCTTCTAGGGAAAACCTTTCTGCTAACATCCAACCCAAACCCCCCCAGCTGCAGCCTGTGGCCACCTCCCCTTCTTTCAGGTTTTCTTTTCCTGAAGGCCAAGTAATTTTAACTCTACCCACAAGTAGAGTTAAAAAGTGAACAAAAGGGAGATCAAAGGCAACTCGTAGCAGAATGAGGCAGAACATTGTCTGGATCTCCCTCTGGCCTTCTCAGGCCAACTGAAGTGATGGCACTGAGCCCAGCAGACAGCAATTCCCAGCTGAATAGCCAAGACCCAGGAGGTTCATCCAAGGCTACGTCATGGAGAAGGCTGAAGAACCACCTAAGCTTTCAATCCAGCAGTCTCCTTCCTACCAAGCAGACGTTGCCCAGCTGCCACGTGCTCTCAGCACAACCCCAGTGAAAGGGACACACAGGCAGATCAAGAGGACAAACCCCACTGGGCTTTCTTCACGTTGCAAGACTTCTTGAAGATGAAAAGCAAAGTGGTCTCTGAGGATACTCACTCTCTGCTTTTGGTTGCACTCTGTCTCTCGAGGTGAGAAGGAGGAAAATTTATCCCTAGGAACAGGCTTCATACCAAGCTCCTCTCTAATTTTGCTGCACAAGGGGAGGAAAAACAAATTTTTTATGACAAACTATTATGACCAGCTGGGAGAACCTCACTCTTGCCAAGCCAATCCTTTGTAATCCTGGCTGACCACAGAAGCAGCAAGCTGAAGGATTTGAGGCACATCTATCCACACACCACCACTGCCTCCAGACCAGAACAGCCCCAGCAGAACTCCCACATGACAGAGCCTCACAGCTCTCAAATGTAAACAAGCACAATGCCACAAGGAGTCTGCTCACCAGGGACTGCCAAGCCCAACACCTGCTGGGACTGGAGTCCATGTAGCCCTGCACGTGCACCAGAGGTGCCTCAGCACCAACGTGCCCCCTTCAGAGAGGATCCATCTCTCTCTGCACATGCAGCTGACAGGCTTGAGAGTAAGTACCCACCTACAGAAGGGCCTGTTTTGTGGAAAAAGAACCAGACCCACAAGTGCTATTAAACCAGCACAGCTCCACCATGGCAATTGGGACAACTGGGATCTGCACCAGCTGCAGGCCTGGCCCATGGAATACTGGAGTTGGCTGACAGGGTCCTTTCAGGCTACATGCAAGTTCAGCCCAGAAATCCTAACAGCTCCTAAGCCAGGCCTCACTTGGTCTCCTCCAGGCTGAAGTTCATCAGTTCCCTCTCAGTCTCTGTTGTGGACCCAGCAGCACTGGATTCAGTGGACTCAGGGCAGCCATTCTCCACGTTCCTCCTAGCTGGTGGGGCTGTGATCTCCTCGCCATCAACCAGGGCCTGGGACAGTTCTTCCTCTGTCACAGCTGCAGAAGCCAAAACAGAAGCCTGTTGCAGTGAACTCCAGCAGCCCAGGAAGGCTGCATCTGTAACGGGGCAGGTACTGCTGCTGCAGAGCTACACCACAGGGGTTTAAGTCCAAAAATTGTCCTTTATCCTGGCCTTTTTGCTTTCATCCTCCTCCTGCAGTAAAACCTGCACAGGAGAATGCCAGCTGCTGTCACCATTCTCTCAAAGTAGGAAAGAGACTCTCTTCTCCACAGAGTCTCTGGAGAAGGCTCCAAAAGCCACCAAATTACTGCTACCAGACAGAAAAGCTTCACATGTTTTTGTGACAGCAGATCCAATTACAGAATCTTTGTTTTTCCACAGCAAAGGAGAGAGCTCTAAAAACCCACTGATTAGTGGTTCTGTCTCAGCTGCACTGAGGCTCTCAATTTATTGAGTTATTGTCAACTCTGGCACTGCAGAGAAAGAAAACAGCTCAGGAACAGTGCATCTCACAGAAGGGATGCTCAAACTGATCCTGCCTGGCTGAGGATCTCTACCGTGTCATGTTCCTCAACAAGAGGAACCAACCCATCACCAGTTTCCAGCTCACCCTGCCCGTGGTTGAGGGGTGAGGGCTCCTGGTTCACCTGCAAACACCCACCTTGGTTGTCCAGCTTCTGCAGGCTGGGCAGGTTCCTCAGCACCGTCATGCGGTAGCGGTGAGGGTCCGACCCACAGCAGGGGTTCTCTGACAGCCACAGGACCCTCAGCCGGGGCAGGTTTTTGAGGTAGAAGAGCTCATTTAGACTTGCAATGTTGTTCTTCCTCAGATAGAGCTCGCTCAGATTCTGGCACTGGTTCAGTGGCTCGAGGTCTGAGATGCCATTCACGCTGGAGAGAGAGAGATGAGGGGATTAGAGGTCAGCAAGTCCGGCCCTCCCTCGCTGGACCGCTCGGGTGGGAGCACAGCAGCTTGCCAGCCCCAGCCTGGGCAGCAGCTTCACTGAGGAGCAGCACAACAGGAGGCAGGCAGGGGCCTATGGCTTGGCACAGAACAAAAATACAGCTTTTCATGGTTTTAAACAGAGGGAAGAATTTAAATAGCAGGCTCTCCTCTCTGCTGAGTAAGACAAACGGCTTCTGCTTCCCCTGAACACCTCTTTCTGTAGTGATTCCTCAGACCCATTGAATGAGAACCCACTTAAGACTTCCAAGCTAAAAAGCTCAAATCTGCAGGCAAATTGATCATGCAGGATCCTCAGGATGGGTGATGGATGGGTGTGTTGAAAGCAGGCTTACAGACCTAAAAAGCTCTGTGAGATCCAAGAGGTGTTTCAACAAGCCTTCTGCAAACTGGCCCCATACAGAGGCCTGGAAGATGCCAACTATGGCACAGGACTTAGGGAGCAACAATCCTAAGAGGTTTTAACACCTCTGAGTACCAAGATTATTTTCTTGAGTAGCAAAGGGAAAGGTGCAGGGGAGCTAGCAGCAGAAGAATCGCTTCTCCATCTCTGCCACTTGAGAAATGGGGCATGAAGAGGCAGGCAGCTCAGACACACAGCCACAGAAAGGTGGTAAGAAAGGAAGGGCCCAGCCACAGCCCCATGGGAAAGGCCATTTCCCCAGCCCTCTCCAAAGCTGGCACTCTGACATTCACCTGAATGTGACCACCTCAATGTTGGGCATATCCCGGCATATGGATATCTGGACAGGAAGAGACAGAAACAGCAAGTTGGCACTCCCAGAAAAAAAATAAAAGGCAATTTAAACCACAAGCAAGATAAAAGCAAGAACAGGAATGGAGGTTTGCTTCAGTTTAACCCAAGCTGCCACGGTCTGCACAGTCAGCAGCTCCTCCACCCTCTCCACCCTGGAGTGGAAGCACAGACTCCAGCCAGCATCACATCTCTCTTCTGCTCCAGCAACTCTGCAGCCTCCGTGCCAGCTTCCAGCCACCGCAGAGAGCAAAGGCTCTTGCCCCAGATAGCCCTCTCCTAATGAGAGCACGTAAAGTCCCAAAGAGATGAGGCAGGACTCAGGGTCCTGCTCCCTGGGCGCCTGTGCAGGGCCTCAGACAGCAACGTTTCAAGGGCTCCACAAAAACGAGGGCAACCCCTCTGGGGTGTTTTGTTTGTTTGTGTGTACGAGATGCTAATCCACCCCGAGAAGCACTGCAGCTTGCTGGCACCTGGCCAGCCCAAACCCAGGCCTGCGTCCTGCTCAGCAGCCTGCCAAGCTCACGCCCTCCCTGCTTTGGCAAAGGCTCCATGCTGGGGCTCTGGAGGGGGCTGTCAGGAGCTGGTCTGTCCTGCCAGGGTGGGCACGGGGTGCGTGGTACTTACATCTGTCAGGCGGCTGCCCCTGCGGGAGGAAAGTGGGGGGACAGTGAGGGCACAGCCCGGCCACCCCCCCACTG
>NW_008587807.1:0-219 GCF_000691845.1 Merops nubicus
CCGGCAGCATCTTCCCGAGCCCCGGCCTCCCCGGGGCACAGCGCGCTCCGGGGGTGCTCCGCTCCCGGGCCCGGGCTGCGGGGCTGCCGCCAGTGCGATACTCACTGTTACGGTCGGATCCCATGCTGGTGTAGTGCCTGCCCCCGTTCCTGGCTTGGTTCAACGTGCTGTTGCTGCTCGGGCTCGCTGCGGCGGGGTTCACAACGTGTGGGGAAAATC
>NW_008587807.1:250-1697 GCF_000691845.1 Merops nubicus
GAGTAAAGTATCTCTGTGGCATCGTTCTTGAAAGCCAAGCAGCTTTTCGTGAAGATGCAAGCTAGGAGAAAGCCATAGAAGTGGATGGCAGGGAGAAGCATGGTCGTTTCAGCCTCTGTCTGACAGAGCTGGATGAAGCCTTCTGCTTCTTCTCAGTAACTCTGAAATTGCTCGTGAAGGTTTCCTTTATATATTCGGAGAGGCTTGGCATTCATTCAGGTGTAAAGTTGTGGATAGCTTCAGAATGAAAACCCGCAAAAGGGGTGGGATCCCTACATGAGCCTGCGAAGGCCTTGTACCAATAGGAGAGGAGGCTGCAGTAAAGGAGGAGTTAGATGCACTAACTGCAGGATTCCTGTCTGGGGCTGCTGAAGTATCGAAGGCTCTCGGGCAGCACAGGAGCGCTCGGGCGCAGCCCCAGCGGCGGCCGGCTCTGCCCGGCACTCCTCTGTGGGGCGGCTACGCGGCGACACAAGGAGTCGCCCTCGCTCCCGCTGCGCGGAGTTACGACTCCTTCTCCAATGGCACTTTCGGAAAACTTGCCGGCTGCAAAAAGTTTCTACAGCTTAAAGAAGACTGCTACTTAGACAAATACTGTCTGCAATATACTGAGATCACTTAAAAAAAATATTGTGAATAATTTAAAGCTGCCTCTAGATGCTTTAAATTATGCAGCTTTGATCAACAAGGAGCACTGCTAGAAAAACTACTTGTTTTAGGGGAATATTCTGTCCCTGGTGTGCAGAGTTACTAGGATGAGTTTCTGTATCAGCACACATAAAAAGTATCTCCTCTAGGCTCCTTAGTACAAACATATCCATATTCATAGCCCCTCACTATGCTCATTCACCAGACTAGTCTTTTTTAGTTTTGTACATTGCCTAGAGCATTTTTATATTTTTAATGTACTATTTCGTGTGATAAAGAAAACAAAGACAAAAGGATAATCCTTGTTTTGGCATACTATTTCACTCTGTCACGTACTTATTTGATTTTACATAAAATTACATGGCCCAAATCCAAATGCTAGTGTAAACTGAGATACTATCAGTAGGCCAATGAATGTCTGCATCACAATGAATGTTCTATAGATTTTAATTATAAATAAAACAACAGTGATCAACACTGGAAGCTATAGTGTTCTAATTAAAAAGAAACCTTTTAGAAGGAAACCTGCTTCTTGAGGAAAAGCACAACCATGCAAGAGGTCACATTATGTAAAGGTTAGACTCTAATCTCATTTACACTCTGAATTGATGTCTATAGTCATCCTGGATTTTATTTGCTGTAATGAAAGCACAAGTGGAACACAGGTCAGTTACTTCTACCCTCAGAATCAAAATCTGTCATTCAGAGAAGATACCATTGTTTCATCCTAGTCACATTTGTTTGTATCAGCCACACTTTGCTCTTACTTCACTAAGAAAGTTACCCTGGATTTCAGCAG